>NC_068325.1:6331473-6408973 GCF_025860055.1 Xyrauchen texanus
AAACAGCAAAAGACCAACACTTTCTCGCTTTGAGGTTGTTACCACAGCAACCCTCTGATTGCATTCGCGTGCTAACATTAATCCACTCTAAGGTCGTAACCTTGGTACAACCTGAGGGCCTTGAAGTGCAACTGAAAAAAACAAAAAAAACAACCTGCAAACCCATTATCTACAGACCAGCATGCTTTGCGATGAGCATCAACATTCTATAAACAAGCTGTATAATAGCTGTATAATCTCAAATCATCATTTAAGGGTTACTTACCGCTACAGATCAAGACGGACACTCTCCGTATCCCTCACTCGAAAGACTAAACATGCGCAGTTTGCCTGACATGAACGCAAACCATAGGCTGTCAAATACCTCGATCCCTCATCCTCTGCAACTGGTCTCTCTCTCTCTCGCCAACACGCATGCGGTCTCTCTCTCTCGCATGCAGACACACGTTGCCACCCACATCAGCCAGGAACGCATGCTTTCCCAAGCAACGCTGTTGTAGCATCCAGCATCCAGTAAATGCACAACCTCTATCTCCCTCTCTTTATTTTAACACAAATCTATTTTAGACTACCGCATACACTAATTTTCCCTCTCCTCTTTCCTAGTCTTGATTTTTTTCTCTCTCATTGTATTGTAGTTACCTAACTAAAGCTGCATGAAGCTCTCAGCAGCCCACACACAAACACACTCCCTCCCTCACCGTCTCCAAAGAAATGCAAAGGGGTGCCTGGGATGCTTGCCATTGGAGGAAACCGCTGCCAGTTTCCTCAGCTGTGCCGAGCCTCCCTTATACTCTGATTTCTGCTGACAGCCAAAGATGAGTGGTATTCCATAGAGGAGCATTACTTCTTCCCACTGCCGCAGCAACATTATGGTAATATCCAAAAACTAGATGTTTCAGAAGAAATTGTGATTGGTGCTTGTTTGCTCAAAAGTGGCCGCCGCAATGATAGAGTGTTGTAGGGGTTTCCAGGGCATTCCTAGGTGGTTACTTAGGTGTTCTGGGTGATTTTCGGGTCCACCAAGAGTCCACCGATTCTATGGCTCTGTTCCAAAAACTAGTGAGCTATTTTGTTTGGCAAAAATCAAACAAGGCAAGATCCTAACTAAACTTCATAAGTAACTGATTTGGAATGCTCTATGTAGGTTGCATCTCAAATAGTGCTCCTTATACAAATCTCATGATGTTATCATGTTGCTAATATTTCGATGTGATCCCAGAGACATTATAAGGATGAGACGGTTCAATGGTATGCGTAGGAATGGGAAAATATTAACAGTTAATTTGACAGCTGCAGGAATGGAAGTCCTGCAGTCAGTTACAAGACTCAATCACCTTGTTGACTTTACCTGTCAGTTTTCATTGAGAACATGCATGTGGATTGGCTGGACCAGCCTTAAAAAATAGGGTTTTTTTAGCATGACACTAAGCTAAAGAGGCATAATTTTTTACATGACTGTTGTTAGACTTATTGCTGAGTTTTAACATGTTATTTGCTCATACATTTTACCAAATGTCTTGGAGATTTCAAGCTTTCTCCATTCAAGTAGATGTACTAGTAGAAAATAGCTTCCCGGAAGCTTTATGAGAATGGCTGCTGAGTGACCTGACTAGAATTAAATAGACTCACGATTGATTCCAATAAAGTTTGACATTAGCACTTTGCTAAGCTAACAATGTTATTTGCTCATAATCTTGACCAACTGTCTTGGAGATTTTGGGCTTTCCCCATTCAAGTAGATACTGTAGGAGCTGTACTTGTATCCATAGAAAATAGCTTCCCAGAGGCATTAAGAACATGGTCGCCGAATTACCTGACTTGCCTTAAATGGACTCACAACTGATTCTAATAAAGTTTGACATTAGTATGTTGCTAAGCTAACAATGACCATAAACTTGACCAACCATCTTGGAGATTTCAGGCTTTCCCACATTCAATTAGATAGGATCTGTATGGTATCCATAGAAATAGCTTCACATAGGTGTTACTAACATGGCCGGCTGGTGACCTGACTTGCTTTAAAGCAACTCATGATTGATTTCAATGAGTTTCACATTAGCATGTTGTTAAGCTAACAATGTGACACTCTGGCAAGCATAAGAAAAACACAGCATACATAAATATTGTGTAAATATTTCTTTCAACACTGTTCAGTACTGAATGAAATATAACTATATTAGAATCAACATTTCTCTTTATTCTTCCACCATATTGGATATATTTTTCACTGAGCATTCTAGAGCAGCAGCGGAATATGCATGCTTACATTCTATATAGTATGCTGATGGAGTAGTATGTCCAAAAACTCAGTATTAATAAAACAGTAAGTGAGAAATACCCAGATGACCTACTATTCCTGGCTATATTCTGTAGTTTCCATCTAGTGGACACCGTAAGTGATACAGTATATATACCATTACATTTGCTCCTTATGCTTAAATGGTGCTTGTTTAACAAAACCAGAATATTTTATATTCACAGTTATTTTTCCTATGACATATATATATATATATATATATATATATATATATATATATATATTAGTTTCACAGCAAAATGCCCACAAGTATGTCTGGATAAAGTATGTCTGGGAATGTTTTCAGAATACTCACCTGTATACCTACAGGACAAACTTTTTTACCTCCCAAGAAGTGCATCCTTCATTAAATGCAGTACAGTACATACACTGACAGTACACGATTTCGGAAACAGTTTAGGATTGCCTTCTCTGTGAAGTATACATGTGATGCAGTCAAAATTAAGTCTCTGGGTTCTCCAGTTCTTTTTTGCTTGTTTTATCATCACCAGTGGATGTCCAATCATTAACAAGTAATGGGATGCATATTTTCAAGTATCAACTAAATTTGAGGTAGCATTCATGGCCCTAATACAAACATTGGTGGACAATTGTGTTCAATTTTAAAGCATAGGATTAGGTGTGAGCATTAGCAGTCATGTCTGCCTTAGCAAACACCACTGGTGAAGCTAATGTGATCACAAAATACTTTTTCGAGAGCGTTCTGATTCCACTGAGAGTAATGGGCAATGTGGTGTCTTGGCAATGTGTTTAAACAAAACTAAGACATGCAACCTACAATCACACAGATTATGCCTGTTACTATGGAACTAAGGCATCAAATCAACTCACAGCTAACAATCAAATAAAAGATCTGTCCAGGTGCATGGTTGTTCATTTGTGGATTTCGTTGATTTTTTATCAGATTGTAAGATCAGATCAGATATTTTCACTCTTGAATGGGCATTACAAATTGTGTGAGTCCTTGAAAACAGCAAGAGATCTGCAAGAAGCCACACTAGCTGAGTGAGGCATCTGTACGGCCATATTGCTATGGAATACTAGTCAGTCTGTGGCACTGATGCTGAAACTGTTCCATATTGTGGATGAGAATTTACACGTTTTGTTACACAGCAACTTTCTTGTTTAGTAGGCAACATTAAGGAAGAGTCCTTTAAAAAGTAAGACGATATATTATTGTGTGGATCAAGGGCGAGTCTAGCCCCTTTTTAGAGGTGCTTCAGCACCCCTAAGAAGGAGCTCAGCACCTCTAAAACTTGGAGTAAGAAATGTTGTTATTCTAAATTTTTTGTTCGTCTTTGACAAGGTTAAATAATGTCCAAAACATACTCCGTAGTTTGTGGTTTAAAATTTATGTGTTAAGGATGAAAATGAAAACACCCCCGCCTAGCAAATGGTATCATCCTCTTTTCTTCTTCTACTTCTCCTCTGTACCTGCACCGCTCAGCACGAACGTCATCCAGCGCGAAACACACGCAGAGTGAGAACCCGTTATGTAGTGTTGTGAATCAACTAAGTTGCTCCAAAGCTGTGTCTCACACTTCTTTCCTTTTACCTAGAGTTGTTCCGATTCCGAAACCATATCGGTGAGTACTGGAGTCAGTATCCTGAATCACCATGGTACACCTATAATAAGTGTTTATTTTCGGACTATTTTAGTCCAGCGGTCGCCGCCGCTGTGGAGTAGCACAGGACCTGGGTGACTCGTCCATAGTCATAAACGGAGAGAAGTAGCGCCGGTTACAATGTTCTTCCGCAAGACGCATGCAGTTCTGTTTATTAACTGCTAGAGCGTGAAACATAAACAGCAGCGCGACAAATAAACTGCGTACCTGTGTAGTGCGTACGTGTGTCTCTGTTGGTAAAGTTTATCGTTAATTTGATACTCATTTTAACAATCGGGAGTCATGTAAACATGACATCACGTGTGTCTTTTCTGGTCGTCATGGAAACATGAAGCCCTGGCGTTTGGACCAGAGTAAAACAAGCATATCATTGTATACCACCAGTATGTGTGAAAACACTCACTGTGGCTTTTTAAATGAATTGTTATTCATTCCTAGATTTATATCTGTTATTTTTCAGTTGTGGCTGATTATCAAACTAGACAATAAAAGAAAGTTTAATGTTTTTCTTTTGCTGTATTTATTCATTCCTCACACACAGAGGATTTAACCTGAACCAGACTTAACTCCTGAACTCCTAGCATTACTCTCTCTCTCTCTCTCTCTCTGTGTGCGTGTGTGTCTGTGTGTGTGTGTGTGTGGCCTGCCAGTGAGCAATGGACATACGACAGTTCTTTAAAAGAAAAAAGACAGATTCAGGTGAGAGACTAGGGACAGTCCATAATGACCTCTGTCTTGTTTTTTGTTTTTTTTTTCTTCTGAAAAGTGTTAAGCTAAAGTAACAGATAATGCAAACCAGCTATCTGTTGTTGTATCAAATTACTTATCTAGGCAATGGGCCCCTGCTTTTATTTTTTTATTTATTTCAAACCTACAATGGAGAATACAGCTTCTCTTGTGAAAGGAATTTGTGATTTAAAAAAGTTTCTAAGCCCAATAATAATAAAGACATTTAAAATGGCACGCCTCTGTGTGCCTTTTGATCACATCCTTAGAATCTGTAAATGGTCTCCATAAAAGTTTTTGTGACATGACAAACTGACCTCAACTCTCCTGCCTACAATATATTTGTGTATGATTGTCAGTGCCAAGGGAAAGAGAGGGAGATGGAGAAGGAGAAAGGGAAAGGGAGAGCATGCTGGAAGAACCAGGTGAGGAAACAACAACAATAAATTGACATATAGTGAATAGTGGCAAGCAAAACAGTAACTACTCATACTCCTATACTAACTTATTGGCATTAAGTAGCCTATATTACATTTACTTTTTGTTACATTATGTTACACCACATTTTTTCATAATAAAGGAGGAGGAAAACAACAGGGAGAGTCCATAAGGGATGAGAGGGAATTGACTAGTGAAAGAAATGAAGAGACAGAGGGAGTGCAACATAGAGACCACCAAGCCAAAGCAGCAGAGACAGAAGAGAGCTGTTCAGACTTAGGGGATAAGGACACTGGTCCTAAACAGTTAAAGCTGTCTCAATACCCTCATACTCAGTTTGGCACACAAAAAGAGCCTTTCAAGAACCATTTTTTGTAAATAATTTCCAGAAGATGAATTACATTTTGTTGTCCAAGTACCTGTTACTTTGTTCAATGACAATAAAGTTGAATCTAATCTAACCAATCTGATGACTGTTGATACAAAAGGAGGCACATGGAGTTAACGGTCAGGAAAAGCAGCTGAGTGAAGAAGGTTTTGTGTTTGTTACAGGGGGCTGTCTGTGTGAACTCTCACAATTAAGCTGGTGCTCTGAAAAGGTATAAAAAAAAAAAAAATCTGGATTTTGGAGTTAATTGAACCAATGTTAAAATGATAATGTTATTTTTAAATAGACATATTTTTTGTTTTTGTGTGAAAAGAGGGTGGGTGGTGGCAGTGGGGCTCATTGGGTGCTCAGCACCGCTAAAGCTCTGACCCTAGAATCGCCCCTGGTGTGGATCCAAAAAAAGGTAACTAATTATGTTACACTGTTACTTGTAATAGAAAGTAACATTACTGACCCCATTCTGCTGAATTAGTAAAAAGCGCCTGTTAGGTTTATGGAATAGTTTTGGCCACTAGAGGCCCTCATTGCATTTTATTTCAGTTTCCCGCCTTTGTATCATGTGTCGTTGTTTTCACCTGTGCCTCATTTTTTGTGAGTGTATTTAAGTTGCTCTGTTTCTCTGTTCTTTGCTCAGTGTTTGTTATGTTGAGACCAACACCTCTAGGCTTCTGTTGTTTTGAGGACACTCTGTTACCCTTGGCGGTCTCTAAACTTTGTTTTGATTTTTTGCATAACCTTTGGAACATTTGGAATCTTCAGTTGGTAACTTTTTTTTTAATATTATTTCCCCTATTGACTTTTTGGGACATTTTTGGAGTTTTCAGTTTGGATTAACTTTTTGTATTTTTTGTGGAATTACCTTCTGGTCTAATTAAAAGACATTGAGTGTATTCCCTGACTGAGCTCTCATTTCTGCAACTGGGTCCACATTCCCCATTTTCCCCGAGCTCCGTTCCCTTGACCTTGCGTCACCCACGAGAGTCTGACTGCGACAAACACTTTTTTTTTTTTTTTTTTTTTTTGCATCAACTTAAATGTGTTCACCATTTCCCATGCTTGCACAATCTCAGTAGCACCAATCTCAGAGACATAGGTTTGGGTGCCTCACAGACCATTAACAAATCACATTCAAAAACAATATTGCGCGAAATTAGAAGCTTGCAATTTTTGCCTCTAAACTCATTTTTGACTCCACTGTGGGTTAGGTTTAGGGTTGGGGTAGATTTAGTTAAATATGCATTCCTGTTGACTGCATTATGCTATTTACAATAAAAATACAACTTGCTGTTGGCATTAGACGAATTTCTTTTTAAATAAGTCCACAGTATGTGTAAATGGTTAGCTTTTATATGAGTGTGAAAAAATGCAGGTGGCAGCCCAAAAATGCACTTAAATAAAATGAGGTTAAATTACGTTCATTCTAGTGTTTGGTTCGAGTTCACCTTAGTCTAGTCGGAGTCAAGTTCAAGTCTTTAAACAATCGAGACGGGTTGAGACCTTGTCTAAAAGGGGCAGAGTCGGACAGAGTCCATAACAGGCTGAGTCTGAATGAATCCGTTCATGAATCTAAATTAAATTGTAACTGTAAACTCAACATCAATATTTAAGCTTATTTTAAACATCACAAAGAAAAACAATTTGTCAATATAAATGTAAAAAAAAAAAAAACTTTTTTATTATCTTTCATATATATATACATCCCCATTGGTCTGCAATCTTTAAATACCAACCAAAGAAAATTGTATTGAGCTCTTTAACCACAAACACATGGTGTGACAGGGTGGAGGGTGGGGCCGGGTCGTGATTATACACACCCGGTCACTTATCAGGCTAATTAAGCCTCCGAGAGGGATAAAGGCCGACTGCGGAAGGTGGTGCGAGGAGAGAGAGAGAGATATACTGATCGTGTGTGTGTGTGTGTGTGTGTGTGTGTGTGTGTGTGTGTGTGTGTGTGTGTGTGTGTGTGTGAGAGAGTCTTTTTGTTCAATTTTATATTAAAACTATTATTTATATGGTCAAGCCGGTTCTCGCCGCCTCCTGTACATTGAACTGCGTTACACTGGTGCCGAAAACCCTGGAAGGAGGAGGGATACGCCGTAGGAGATTTCACGGCACTACCATCCACGCCAACGGAGCAGCCGCGGGGGGAGAAGGTCAGGGCCGCTGCCAGGGGCAGAGGAGTCCCCTACCAGCCGCTGAATCACGGCCATTAGAGGGTGGAGGAGTGGCTGAGGACCAAGCTACGGCGTATCGAAGAACTGGCGAGGTAATTATTATTATTTTTTTTTTGTTCTCCCATCTCTCACTCCACTCTCTCTGCCACTTATTTATATCATCAAGCCGGTTCTCGCCTCCTTTTCATTGAACTGCTTTACATATGGATAATAATAATTTTGAGTCATAAATATAACAGCATTATCCTTCAAAAGTGTCAGAGATATAGGCTAAAAAAAGACGTGTTTACCAGGTGTTTTGCAATAAAAATAAAATAAAAAGTTTAAATAAAAACGGCAAAACCAACTAAATTCATCTAGTAACATGTTTATCTTCATATAATATTTTATTGTGCATGGTTGAATGTTGTGAATGTTGAACAAATGCTGTAAAAGAATGTGTTTTAAACAGCTCATCAATGCTTTGAAAATAGTCAATCAATAATAATAGGTGCTGTTTATCTATTTAGAGTTTTAGCATGTCCGACACTGCGTGGACCACAAGAGACTACAGAAGCATACATGTGTAGATACATTACGCCTACAAAGACTTAATATCCAGTATTAAACCTAGTTCCCTTGCTGCGCTTTGCTAAGCGCTTTTGGGAACAATCCTGCATTGTGACCAGCTGTGAATATGTGTGTAACACGTCAATAAACATTGACCGGAATTTATAGCCTCGGCTGGTGAGATCATTAGATGCACCTGTGGCCAGGCTATAAATAGACGCGTCACCAGCGTGTCGTCAGATCCGTTTTCTTCAGAGCGTGCTGTGTGTCTCACAAGCCTGTCAGAAAATTACTTTCCTCTGCTAGGATTTAGAATTTGTTAGGCAGTGCGCAGTGAACCTTTTCTCCTTTCCCTCTTTCTATATATATATATATATAGAAAGAGGGTTTGTTTGGGGGAAGAGCATGCTGCTCTCGCGTTGGGACAGGACGAGTGCACGCATTGCGACCTATTTTGGGCGAAATGCTTCGCGCGCGCCTCGCTTACTTCCGGGAGTCAGCGCGCCCACACTTTCATCGTGGGGCTCTCTCATATATCTGGCTGAGGAACGAGAGACGGGTCCGTCCCTATCGCTGGCTCTCTCCCCAGATCCAGCTGATCCTTCTAGTAAGCTGAAGCGTGCCTCAGCGCCTCATCGTTTCACCAATGTTCAGTAAGTAGTTACATTTATCATTAATAATAATCATAATATTACCATGAAATATAGTACCATTATGTTCATTATCGTGAAGCATCTTGCACATTATTTATATATATATACGTATATGTCTTAATGTTTTGTGTCTTTTGTTTAACATAGTTAAACATTTTACTGTTTTGAGTTACATAATGTTAAGCTGTTTTTGAGAAAATAATCTTATACAATATAGATTCTTTTTTTTTCTCCCCAATTTGGAATGGCCAAATCCCAATACGCTTTAAGTCCTGGTGGTGGTGTAGTGATGCGACTTAGTCCGGGTGGCGTAGGACGAATCTCAGTTGCCTCCACCTCTGAGACTGTCAATCCGTGCATCTTATCATGTGGCTTGTTGAGCATGTTACCATGGGGAAATGGCATGAGTGGAGGCTTCATGCTATTCGCTGCGGCATCCATGCACAACTCACCACGTGCCCCACCGAGAGCAAGAACACCATTATAGTGACCGCGAGGAGGTTACCCCATGTGACTCCACTCAGCACGCCCTGGATTCAAACTTGTGACTCCGGGGGTGGTAGTCAGCATCTTTACTAGCTACTGAGCTACCCAGGTCCTATACTTTAAATTATATAGTAAATGCACTACTGTATAGTTCCAGAAAAAATAACTAGATCACGTAAAACATTTTTTAATTACTTAAATACATTTAATTATATACTAAATTAAATAGTCAATGTACTATAATTCCTGTAACATTATACATTATGTAAGACATAAACCATTTTTCATTGAATTTCCAGCAAAAAACAATGACATCAAGATATATACAGTTGCCCTGGTTTAAAAATATCATACCAAGATATAAGATTATGCTCATAATGCCCACCATTACTGAAATGCAATAGCAAAATCTTTTTAAAAAGCTTTAGCGAAGAAGAATATCATCTATATGAATCACTGATGCTATTGAGGGGGTGAAAAGCTTGCTTATGGAATGAGATGTGACTGTCAAAAATACATCTAAAAACTGGCTCCACATTCACCACTCCTCCATTCTCTCTTTGTCTCAGAGACTGTCAATCCCAGATCCGTGGTAAACCTGTTGGGCATGCTGCTCCTTTATGCTGGAATTCATCAGAATGTTCTGGCCAAGTGACTCACTCGGAGTGAATCATCTTCTCTGCATTGGGTCTCTCAGCCTTGCATGGAACCCAGAGAGACACACCTTATACAGAATTACACACCTTGTTCTGGCACGCCACACGTAAACCCATCATCAAACTGTAAACAAGTGATAAAACAAAGTCCCTCAGATTCCTGTATGCAGATACAAAACCTGGAACCACTCAGACTCCGTTCACACCACCAGCAGCATTGTCACTTGATATCAATAGACTGCAATCTATGTCACTAGAGGGCATTCTTACTGCTGGTGCTGCTCTAAAATTATTGGTCATAGTAGCTTTTTGAAATGTTACTATGCAACAAAAAATACTGCTGAATTTGTCAATTAATTAGATCTCTTGCCTCTAAAAATGAACATTCTCTAGGGGAGATTGTTTTATATAACCAGTGCTTAATGCACCATATCATTCTGAGTGACTACAGTCAGGCTTCCTAAGCAACCAATAGGGTGGGTAAAGTCACGTTGGGTTAACCTCCTCGTAGTCACTATAATATGGTTCTCGCTCTTGTGGGGCGTGTGGTGAGATGTGCGTGGATGCCACAGAGAATAGCGTGAAGCCTCCACACGTGCTAGATCTCCGCGGTAAACGGCTCAACAAGCCACATGATAAGATGCGCAGATTGACGGTCTCAGACGTGGAGGCAACTGAGATTCATCCTCCACCACTCGGTTGAGGCGAGTCACTACGCCACCACGAGGGTGTGTTCACACTTGGCAGGTTTGGTTAGATTAAAACGAACTTTGGTGCGATTGCTCTGTTAGTAAGGTTCATTTGAACAAGTGTGAATGCTGCCATCCAAACCTTGATGCGCACCAAGCAAGCGGACCGAGCTTCCCTCTTTCTTGTGAAATGGGGGGGGGGGCGCATGTCACGTTGGCACAACAGCGCCATATTAAGGGTGTGTTTTGGGCAAAGCTGCAGAGTTATTGGCCCGGTAGTGGGAACGCGGATCGATTTTGGACTTGCGGCTCGAGGTCTGAGGCTATTGGCCCCTGCCGGCCAGTTGATAGCCCCGGCTTGCACAGGCCCGATAGTGGAAAAGCAGCTATTCTGTTTTAAGAAGCCCAATTGGAAGCTTTTCTTAGGGACGATAAAATGCATTTGTGTGAACAAAAACAGCAAGACAGAGTGCCAGTGTTGGAAAAGCTACTTTAAAACTGAAGTTTGCCATTTTACAAGCTACTTGTAAATTTAAGTAATTAAACTACAGTCAAGTTAAAGAGTTAGCTACTCTACAAACTACTAACAAAAAGCAGCTAACTGCACTGGAGCTATTTAAAAGAACCTATTTTAGAGCTGATTAAATTATTTAATTCTGCAATCAGTTCTGAGCAACGGTGTTTAATGTGGTTGAATTTAAATATGCAAAATCTCCAAGAGGGTATTACCATGCTAGCTGTCTAACAGCTAAAGCAAGCATGCTAATTAAAGCAGCACCACTAAAATATGTAAAAAAAATAAAATGTACTAATTGACCAAACTGTTGTTGTACGACTAGTCGACCAATCCACCATCGTAGTGCATCCCCATTAAGAATGTATGTGACAGTAATTTGATGATGTTTATCAGATGTTTGAACACAACTATGATGCTTAAAATAGATATTATGCTTTTCAAATGAATTGCTTTTTGCCAGACGTCTCGGCAGCATGCGTGTGCTTACTGGGTCATCTGCATTACTCATTAGTTAACAGCAAGGAGAAAAGAGCATACAACTGAAAATACTCTTGGGTCTGTAAATGCAGATATTGTATTAGTTTCCCAATTATTCATTTGAAATTTCGTACTCCACGGCTTTTGAACAGAATGTGCAAGGCAGCAACATTACCTGACAGCAAACCACCTTGGATATTATTTACAGTGGACACTTACATTAAGTTATACTAAAAAAAAATTATTATCATTGCATTAGATATCAAAATACAGTGGCAAGAAAAATTATGTGAGCCCTTTGGAATTAGCTTGTGTTTTACATTAACTGGTCATAAAATGTGATCTCATCTTCATTAAAGTCACATGTATAGACAAACACAATGTGCATAAGCTAACAGCACACAGTTATAATAGTTCATATCTTTATTGAACACAAACAAACATTCACAGTGCTGTGGAAAAAGTAAGTGAACTCTTGGAACTCTTCAATGCTCCTTTGGCAGAAATAACCTCAACCAAGCATTTCCAGTAAACCTGCACAATGTTCAGAAGGAATTCTGGACCATTCTTCCTTACAGAACTGCTTCAGCTCAGCCATATTCTTTGGATGTCTGGTATGAACGGCTCTCTTGAGGTCATTCCATAGCATCTTTATTGGGTTAGGGTCTGGGCTCTGACTGGGCCACTCCTACAGTTTTTAAAGCCATTCTGTAGTGGATTAACTTCAATGTTTTGCATCATTGTCCTGCTTCAACATCCAACTTCTACTGAGCTTCAGCTGGCGCACAGCCACCCTGACATTTTACTGTAGGCTATCTTGATAAACTTGGGAATTATTTTTTCCCTCGGTGATGGCGAGCAGTTCAGGCCCTGAAGCAGCAAAGCAGCCCCCATGTCAAGATGTTCCCTTCACTGTACTTCACCGTAGTGATGATATTTTCATGTTGGTATGCGGTGCCCTTTTTACGCCATACATATTGCTATGTGTTCTTACCAAGCAATTCAATCTCAGTTTCATCAATCCACAAATAATTTTCCCAATAGTATTTTGGATTGTCAAGGAGGTCTTTGGCAAACTTCTGGTCCACAGCAATGTTTTTGTTGGAAAGCAACGGTATCCTTTGTGGTGTCCTGTCATGGATACCATGCTTGTTTAATGTTTTATATATAGTAGAATCATGAACAACAATGTTTATCAGTTTCAATGATTCCTTCAAGTCTTTAGCTGTCACTCTAGGGTTCTTTTTACTTCATTGAGTATTCTGTAGTGTGCCCATAGAGTCATCTTGGCTGGACGGCCACTTCTAGGGAGAGTAGCAACTGTACTTAATTGTCTTAATTTGCAGACAGTTTTTTCTTGCCACTTAATGGCAATTAATTTAAAGAAAGACAGAACAAGCACACTTTTCAAACAAAACATTTAGCAAAAAGAGGTTTGATATGAATTAAGTATTCAATGCTTAACATTTTTGGCTGGTGTTTAAACAAAGATATATCGCCATTCAGTGGTTGTACATAATTTCTCCTTTCTGACTATTCTATAAAGGGTGATTGAGCAAAGTCGAGTGATCACTGAACTATCAAATACACGCTGCTTCAGCATGTGATGTGAAACAGGCATAACACAGAACTGTTTTTGCGTGATGCTGCATATACGCTGCTAGGTGTCAGCATAACATAAACATGGATATTCCTAAGTGCACCTTACTGATAAATCGACCTTTTGATTTTAATATTTGTGCGTGGCTCAGATCAAAAATACAGAAATGAATTATTATCTTTGAGAATTGTTTTTTGGTTATCAAGTATGAAATTCACTCTTATTTGCCTTTCTTGACTTTTCCCCCCACACAATCACACACACACACATTCAGGCTATCCATCAGGTCATCTCCAGGCATCTCCTCTTCTCTCATCTTGCTCATCAGTGATTGATAACGCTTGCAACTGCACAACTAGTTGCTTAGCAACCTTTAAAAGAACCGCAGGACGATTCACAGGAATTTCTGATGCTCCACAACAAAACTATATGCTTTAGCAAACAAGTATTACTTACTGTATTATCATCAAATGTTGTGGTTTACATATTACAGACTGTAGGTACAGTGGAGAAAACGTATGGAATATTGTTGGAAGGCATTTCTTCAGCAATAATTTTGATGAATACAGTGATTATTATGTCATCTGACAACTCAAAAAAGCATTTCCTGGCTAAAATAAGATAAAAAAAAAATAGTTTTAATGTGATTTATTTAATGCTTTTAACTGTGATCTGCTCTCCCATAATAATTATCAAATTTGATATTCTAATAATTATCAAATTATTAATAACAGTCTTGACCAACAAAAAAGTACAGTTTAAAGCTTAGAAGCTGTACTTGACAATTAATGTAGGCATTATGACTGAACAAGTGCTTTGATATTTGCATACAAATGGGAAATGTGTTCCATTTTGATAACTGATTAAAACCTTTGGACTGTATATACTATTGTAATCTGTAGAAATATTACCGCATCAAATAGCCATGTGTCATATGTTGAGAAGAATAAGAGAAGAATACAACCAGCCTGTTTGTTTTACCCACAGACACAAATATAGTGAGTAATAGCAAAGTATATGTCTTTGAAATACATGTTTCATATGAACAGGAGATGGTGCCAAGTACATGACACAGATTCACTGATGACTCAAATGGCACAGAATGAAACTCATTCTGTGAAATCGCATTAATAAATCATGTCTGAATGCTATGCAAACCTTCAGTCTTTGTTTTTTTGCATGTGTAATACGTTTTTATGTACAATTGTTATGTTTTATTTGTTTGGAGAGGTTTTTGGACACTTGGGAGACATTTTTGAACACTAGGATAAATAATTTTTATAATGCTATAACTTTTGATTGCATTGCCATATAAACGCAAAGATTTAATGCGTTAGAGCAAAACAAAAGCTGTTTTTCGAAACAACGTTATTTACACTCTGAGGTACATAATGTCAGAAAAAGTTTTTTGCAGTTTCTTAGGCTGAGAATCTCAGAATTTATCATAATTTATACTACAGGGCTGTTGAATGCTTGATTCTGATTGGTTGAGAACGTTCTAAGGTGTGCAATTATTTTCAGGGAAACGCACGGCTAAAGTAGTTCCAGGCAGGTCTTGACCGCATTACAGTTCCATATCACTTCGCGTAGTCAACTGTAATAACGGAAAATAGGATACAATTCATAACAAGAAGTGACAGCGACAAATCCACTTCAACTTCAAGAGGAAAAAAAATGACAGACTATTTTGATTTTCGGAAGTAAATTTTAATATTTATGGTGAACATAAACATTTTAACAACTGGGCGACCGCAGTATTGGATAGCTCAGATGAAAAAACAAATAAGCGGAAGAGGACATCAAAGGCAGCCGGCAACAACAAAAGACATAAAACAATCAGCGAAGAACAGCTAGACCGACTCGAGGGCTGAAAAACATGAAGAAAACACCAAAAAACAACAGCTTGGGCTGTCAATGTGTTTAACGTGCAGTTTAATTTTAATAAATAAATTCGTTCGAATTAACGAATGAATTATAACGTATGAATTAATAAATAAATTAAATAATATGACGCACATGATTTTCTGTCTCATTATTGCAACCTCTGTCTCTCTAATAACTACACTAATAACTGCATTAGTCTGCTGTCAGTGGCTCAAACCTCCGTTACTAACTCTAAAATGGCGTTTTGGAATTAGCAACGGAGGCATGAGATTAGATGCGTAAGAAATTAGTCCTACATACAAGAGCGTTTTAATGACAAAAACTTGACAAGCGTCTAGAATCACATCATCTGAACAATGTTTCGAGGTGTGGTAACTGTA
The DNA here is from genome assembly GCF_025860055.1 of Xyrauchen texanus. Classification (NCBI taxonomy): domain Eukaryota; kingdom Metazoa; phylum Chordata; class Actinopteri; order Cypriniformes; family Catostomidae; genus Xyrauchen; species Xyrauchen texanus. The sequence continues at coordinate 6,347,036 of NC_068325.1, forward strand.
GTATAAGCGGAATAATTGACTCGGGCGTTGAATTATTAGAAAAATAATGCACACCAGAGGTGTAACGGCCACTCCGCTTCGCGTCGTGACGGCATTACCACCCCGGGTGTGCATTATTTTTCTAATAATTCAACGGCCCGTCGTCAATTATTCCATACCTATATCATTAAAACATTTGAAAATGTTTCTTTAAATGATTCCAAACACTTGACCCTCCTTGTTTTGTTTTTATGGCACTGAAATGGGGAAAAAAGACCCTCCGTACATAAAGGGTTAAATAATTCTGACTTGTGCATGGTCATCATCCACTGCCAAAGTTAAATTCCAATACTCAAGAACACTAAGTACTGAGAATGCATCAAATTACCCGGATGTGTTCTTGATCAGGCCGAGTTTCGAGGATGCATCTTTAGTGACTTGTGGAAAAGAACCCATTTGAAGTCCCAGAGGTTATGCAGCACTATTGTGGCAGACGGAGAACATTTATTGTTGCAAAAGTCTGAAAGCTCCTGTGAGTCGTTATACTTTTATATACTCCGTTATACTTTTCTTCCAAGTTATAAAAACTTAGACACAGAGGCCCACAGTCCACACTGGAATTCCTGAGGGCAATGCATTTAAAGACTCTGCCAAGATGGCACCCTAAAGTCTGAAACAATATAAGATGAAATGCACATGTGCCTAACCTTAACCGTCTTGAGAACATTACCCAGGATAGCACAATACCTTCTTTTACATCCCCTTCTAGTTCATGTGTTAAGACCAGAACACCTCATGTTAATGGTCATCACGTGACTGATATGGCCATCTCGGCCATCTGCTAAAGGGCAGAGGTGATGGTCATTATAATCATCATGTGCTAAAAAATCTTATCCTGTGTTATCCTCTGTGTGTTTCTATGGAGGGAGCATCAAAGAAACACTCCAGTGCTTTGGAATAGGACACTCAGTTCACAAGGGTCTGGCACACTGACTTCCTTGTGTGTTCGACTCTGTTGTGTTACCTAACATCTGAAGCAAAGAGACATTTCACAGGCTGATCTGGACAGGGGTCTGGCTGCCGAGCATACACAAGTCGCCCCTTACCTCTGCCATGGCTGCCATTGGAGAGGGTGTTGCCTTAGTAACAGCAATTTGGCAGGTTAGTCAGACGCTATGTTGTAGCCCACACAGTTCACTGACATTACGGCTCTGTTGTCGTGCAGATATAGGTGTTAGTATGGAAGAAGGATTTAATGACCAGAGACTTAAAGCATAACTAGATATTGTTTTACACAGTAAATCGACATGCTGATTCCGAATGCACATGTACCCTGAAATCGACCACATTCTGCCGAACTACTGACAAGTGGCCTCCCACATCAGACATTTCTGCATCAATTCAAATGTGAAAATATTTCCTACTTGTGCTAACAATAGCACATTGCGCAAAACAACCTCCTAGACGCAGGTTCTGGTCCTATGGAAACTAGGAAATATTAACATTCACAATGATGAGCGTGATTCAGAGGTTGCATTTTTGCTCCACTAATGGTAAGGTTTAGGGTTAGGTTTTGGGTCAGGAAATATGTTTAACCCTCTTATGGTATTAAAAAATGGCACGATCCATTGGTATTCGCAGTCATTTTTACCGGAAGGTCTAGATGTATAACACTTTTTTTCCGATGATAATGATCCATTTTTTCTTCCCTGAAAAACACAAAAATTATTTTTATGATTTTATTTTTACATTTTTATCTTATTTACATGTAATTTTAATAATTTTACCATTAATTTGCATAAATAAATAAATAAATAATTATAATTCAGAACCTACACTTCCATAAGATGAAACATGAAGAAAATATGAGAATGTGACATAAATTGGAGGCAGATTGCTGCCATCTGGTGAACAAAATATAAATAACATGACCTGAAAACGTCTCGGTTACTGACGTAACCTCCGTTCCCTGATGGAGGGAACGAGACGTTGTGTCGCTGAGTTGACACTAGGGGTCGCTCTTGCGGAGCACGGCCATCTCTGATTTTGAGAAAAGGCCAATGAGACAGACGGGAAATGAGACGTTTCCCGTCTGTCACTCAGTCGACGTTGTGTCGCTGATCTGACACTAGGGGTCCCATGGAAAACGCCACAGAGCTGAACCGAGTTACGCAGACAAGCGGTGCGAGATGGGCAAACCTCTGTGTGCCTCGTAGCCAGCGCAGCAAGCCGTCGCATAACTACCCCCAACACACTGGCAGGCATGAAGCGGTCCCCTGCACCTAGGGGAACAGCTAACTGCTCAGAAGTATAAGGACTGGCTGGCCCAGCCGGGGCCTTCTCTCTATTTTTCTCCCCTGTAAAAGGAACGCAATCGTTCTGCTGGGGGCCAATTATAAATGGTCCAAGCTGGGGGTGTCCCTCCAAAGAGGAGGACACCGCGGAGACCACACCCGGCCCGAGAGGGGGGTTAGGTGGAATACACACACGGTCTTACCAGCCAGCAGCGGAAGCACATCGTGTGGAACGGCGGCGTGGTAGACCCTACCCAAAGGTGGGGAGGGGTTACTACAAACACGGCGACCCGGGGCCGAGGACCCTCTGTCCAAGGAAGACGCGGTTTGCCGGTAGGGAAACCATTTTGCGGGATATACGTCACACGGGGTTGCCGAAGGGGGCAACCAGCACATGTGGAGCACTTACCTCAGTACGGGGGCCTGGTGACGCCCGTACCGGGCGGCAGTGAGCCTCTCCGAAGACTCAACGTCCGCTAGGCTAGGGAGGAAGAACGTCCAGGGTTCACACTTCCTGTGAACGCAACTGGGGAAAAGAGCGCACGTCTTCACCTCAAGGGAGGGGAAAGGCGCTACGCACAAGCGATACACCCGGCCGGCTGACCTGAACTTACCTGTTTGTGTCACCTGATAACACATGGCACAGTTCGCTAACAGAGAACGCCTGCAGGTCCCCTACCCTCTTGATGGAGGTGAGCGCCGTCAGGAGGGCGGTCTTCAGAGAGAGCGCCTTTAGCTCTACTGACTCAAGGGGCTCAAAGGGAGCTCCCCGAAGGACCACGGAAAGGTCCCACGAGGGAACGAGGCACGGCCTGGGGGGGTTTAACCTCCTCGCGCCCCTTAGGAACCTGATGATCAAGTCGTGCTTCCCTAAATACTTACCTTCAACTGCATCGTGATGTGCCGATATAGCGGCTACATACACCTTCAAGGTGGAGGGGGACAGCCGTCCCTCCAACCTTTCCTGCAGAAAGGAAAGCACTGATCCAACTGCGCATCTCTGGGGGTCTTCACCACGGGAAGAACACCACTGAGCAAACAGACGCCACTTCAGGCCGTAAAGACGCCTCGTTTAGGGGGCTCTTGCCTGAGTGATCGTGTCTACCACCGCGGGTGGTAGGCCACCTAAGTCTACCACGTCCCGTCCAAGGGCCAGACATGGAGATTCCAGAGGTCTGGTCATGGGTGCCAGATGGTGCCCTGACCCTGAGAAAGAAGGTCCTTCCTCAGGGGAATTCGCCGGGGGGGGCTGTCGCGAGGAGCGTGAGGTCCGAGAACCAGATCCAGGAGGGCCAATAAGGGGCCACTAAGAGGACCTGCTCCCTGTCCTCCCTGACTTTGCACAACGTCTGTGCAAGTAGGCTCACTGGGGACACGCATACTTGCGAAGCCCCGGGGGCCAGCTGTGTGCCAAGGCATCTGTGCCGAGGGGGGCCTCGGCCAGAGAGTACCAGAGTGGGCAATGGGAGGATTCCGGGGAAGCAAACAGGTCTACCTGCGCTTGGCCGAATCGACTCCAGATCAGCTGAACCACCTGGGGGTGGAGCCTCCACTCTCCCCTGGATGTAACCTGCCGCGACAGCGTGTCCGCTGTGCTGTTGAGGTAACCTGGGATGTGAGTGGCCCGCAGCGACTTGAGTCGGTGCTGACTCCAAAGGAGGAGACGGCGGGCAAGTTGTGACAAGCGGCGAGAGCGTAGACCGCCTTGGCGGTTGATATACGCCACCGCGGCTGTGTTGTCCGTCCGGAGCAACACGTGCTTGCCCCGGATCAACGGCAAAAGCCTCCTCAGGGCAAGTAATACTGCCAGCAACTCGAGGCAGTTGATGTGCCAAGACAGTCGTGGGCCCGTCCAAGGGCCGGCGACTGAGTGCCCGCTGCACACGGCACCCCAGCCCCGTTGGGAGGCATCTGTCATAACCACGACGTGCCTGGAGACCTGGCCTAGGGGAACTCCTGCCCGTAAGAACGCTAGGTCTGACCAGGGGCTGAGAGAGCGGCAACACGTCTGCGTGACAAGGATGCGGTGTGTGCCGTGGCGCCATGCATGTCTCTCGACTCGGGTCTGCAGCCAGTGCTGGAGTGGTCTCATATGCATCAAACCAAGCGGTGTAACCGTGGCTGATTATGCCATATGCCCCAGGAGCCTCTGAAAGGATTTCAGTGGGACCAACGTGTTCTGTCTGAACGTACGCAGACAGCTCAGCACTGACTGTGCGCGCTCGCTGGTGAGACGCGCCAACATTGAGACCGAGTCCAACTCCATACCGAGAAAAGAGATGCTCTGAACCGGGACGAGCTTGCTCTTTTCCCAGTTGACCTGAAGCCCCAAGCGGCTGAGGTGCCTGAGCACTAAGTCCCTGTGAGCACACAACATGTCTCGCGAGTGAGCTAAGATTAGCCAGTCGTCGAGATAGTTGAGGATGCGGACGCCCGCTTCCCTCAGCCGACCTTCGTGAAGGCGCGAGGGGACAGGGACAGGCCGAAGGGGAGGACTTTGTACTGATATGCCTGACCCTCGAAGGCAAACCGGAGAAAGGGTCTGTGCCGAGGAAGGATCGAGACATGAAAGTACGCGTCCTTCAGGTCTACCGCCGCGAACCAATCCAGATGCCGGACGCTCGCCAGAATGTGTCTCTGTGTAAGCATCTTGAACGGGAGTCTGTGCAGAGCCCGGTTCAGAACTCGCAGGTCGAGGATTGGCCGCAACCCGCCGCCTTTTTTGGGTACGATGAAGTAGGGGCTGTAAAACCCCTTCTTCATCTCGGCTGGAGGGACAGGCTCTATCGCGCCCTTCTGTAGAAGGGAGGCGATTTCCGCACGCAAGGCAGCGGTGTCCTCGCCTCTCACCGTGGTGGGGCGGACGCCGTTGAACCTGGGCGGGCGCCTGGCGAACTGAATCGCATAGCCGAGTCGGACTGTCCTGATCAACCAACGCGACGGGTTGGGGAGCGCGAGCCACGCCCCCAAACTCCGAGCGAGAGGGACCAAGGGGACTATAGCGTCGGACGTACCGGCAGGCGGGGCCTCGCGACGGGGCGGAGCCCGGGGTGCTGACTCTAGGAACATCGAAGCACTTACCTGGCTCCTTGTGACCGCTCCCAGAACAGCCTGGGACGGGGGAGGAAGAATTTCGTCCTCGTGGCCCGAGGAGACCGTCGGCTCGGGGGCGGGGTTGTGCCGCGGCTGGACGCGTGGAAGCGGAAGACCCAGTTCCAGGGCGCTGTACCTGCGGAAGGACCTATTAGCCGTCAGAGACGACATCAGCCTACAGCTCCTCATGCACCTCCGGGAAGAAAGGAATGGGGGCAGAGCGTGGCCGTAAGTGGCGCTCCAGCCCCAGGAACCAATCGTCGAGCCGCGAGGGTTCGGGGGGGATCGGAGGGTTCCACTCCAGCCCGACACTCGCGGCTGCCCGGGCAAGCATGGCTGTCAGCTCCGCGTCAGCCTGCGACTGAGCCGCCGCACCTGAGGGTGGGAGCTAAGCCGAGTCTTCAGCGTCAGACATGACAAACCCGCTCTCCGATGCCGCGATCGAAATCTCATCGTCGTCAGGGGCTCCGAACGTGATCGCGGGTCCGCTATGAAGCGAGCCGGCAACCGCGCCCCAGCGCTCGGTTGGAGCATACGAGCGTGGCGGGGAGTGGGAGGTCCGTGGGGTTGTACCCAGCGGAGAGGCTCCCACTGAGGTCCCCATATCGCCCCAGTGCTAGCTGACACCGCCTCATACCCGTAGGTAGAAGGACCGAGTCGGGGAGCGGCTGGGGTGCCCTGCGCTCTTACGAGTGCGAGGCGCGACCGCAGCGTAGCCATGGGCATGCTCTCGCAGTGAGAGCATGAACCATCCACGAACGCTGACTCTGCGTGGGTAGCACCCAGGCATAAGAGGCAACAATTGTGGCCATCAGACGGGGAGAGAGAACGACCGCAACCAGGAAACACACACAAACGGAAAGACATCTTGAAAAAGACGCTTCACCGTTTGTGCCACTCTTTTAATGTTTTTTTTTATAGATATATATATATATATATATATGTATACAGAGTATAAATGTATATATAAACGAAGTTATTCACTCCGTAACTCTTTTATCAGCTGCTGAAGCCCAGGGGTGTATGCTCAGCACAACGTAGTATGCGAGGGGAGGACCGCTGGAAAGCGCCGTAAAGCCAACAGCTTGCAGAGATGACTGGAACAGCAGAGGAGTTCAGCTCTATGACTGCTCTCTCGGCTCCGAAAAAGATATCTGATGTGTATTTGCAGCGTCACTCCTTTTATACCCGTATGTCCGGGGGAGTGGCATGCAAATTCCACACGGCAATTCTCATTGGCCTTTTCTCAAAATCAGAGATGGCCGTGCTCCGCAAGAGCGACCACCTAGTGTCAACTCAGCGACACAACGTCGACTGAGTGACAGACGGGGAACCATGGCATGCCAGTAACAGCCAGTAGATGACTGTAGCCACCTACTGTGTAGTCTGAAAGCCTGTTGTAACCTTATTATATATTTCGTCACAATATATGCATTTGGATTTTTGGAAATTTTGCATTTTTAAATTTTGAAGTGTCAAATTGTTTATCAGTTTATTTAATTATGCTTGTCATCAAACCTGACCATGGTGTTACAAAGAGAAGACACAGAATAAGCTTTTTTCTCCCAATAATTTAATTCAAACATAAACATTTAATAAACTCAAATTAAATTCATAGCAATGTCAAGACAAAAAAAAAAAAAAAACAGAGAAAATCAATAAATCAAGAAGCAGAAATGAACTGCAAAATTATGAAAATTCAATTAGAGTATTCAATAGAATAATCAGTTCAAAGAGTGTCATATGGAAAACAACTGATGACTTGTAATGCCAACAATGTCCAAAAGATGGATGTATAGCTCCACTTATTGATGCCCTGGTTCTGTGTGTGTGTTCTGCATTGTGCGTGTGTTATCATCTCAACCCTTCATTTCTGAATGTATATGTTTAGCATTGCTGCTGATTTATTGTTTTTATATGACAAATGTAAAAAATGTAAAAAATAAAAGTGTTGTGTTGTGTTAAAATCTCACCAGTTCATACTTACAAATGTATTGATTGTATTTGACAGATAAATACAGATATAGATAAAAACATTTTATGACCGCTTATACTTATGGAATCAAGGCAATTTTTTTAGGGGATTCATGTGACTGGCACCACATTTGTGCAACATCACACCAAGACATTTTAGATGCTAAATTGCGAACAGATTTTTGATATTTTGAACGGTGTCGCCACGGCGAAGCAATACATTTGTGCCAAAAAAATGTGAAACAGGAAGTGCCTTATATCTTCTGTGTGCATTGTAATTTTGCTGAAAATTCTGCTGTATGTTTGGTAATGGGGGCTGATCACAAGGTCATAGCGCCACCAACTGGCAGCAGGAAGTATGTATCTTTTAAAAGACTTTGAAATAGCCCACTTTATTTACATGCATGCTTAAAATTTCATGATATTTCAAATAGATCAAAATTGAGACGCATGTTTAGTCTTGGGGGTAAATCACATGTATGTGACTATTATGGGTCACAGTCATAGCGCCACCACCTGGCACCAGGAAGTGTTGCTCTTACAACAGACTTTAAAATAGTCCTCTTATATTTACTGAAATTGGTTAAAAAAAAAATGTCAAATATCAAATGCATTTGTCCACCTTGCATTGTTTTCTGAAAGCCACCAGGTGAAAATGGATCCATGGTGCTTGCATCATCGCTGCTTGCAGCTATAGTTTCTCTTGATTTCCAGTAAAAAATATTATTTATAATTTCTTTTGGCAATTTGTTATTACATTTATTTTCCTTTACAAGAGTATGATATATTATACTAGAAACCCCTATTCTGTGTGACTCAAGTGTTGTCTGTTGATGAATTTGACTTAGTTTCTCCTGGTGAGATATTTTGGGGGTGTCAAGGCCAACAATGACGATGTTGTTTGAATGAGTTTATCAATGCCATTTGTATGACACCTAAAACAAATATAAGTGTCACATCTAGAGTAGCACTTCCCAAATGAGTGCTATTGAAACTCAAGTCATTTTTATGTCAAGAAAGCTTGACATAAAATCACAGTCAGTCCTACAGCGATCTAATAAGATCTTTAGAGTTACTTTAAAATCATAAGGTTATGTCTGTTTAATATGATCCATTTAGCATCTGGCCATCCTTACCACTCATGAGTGCATTTTGCAGAGATAAAGTGACTAGTATTTGGCAGGCCATGTAATCTCAATAAAGCGGCCACCAAGAGGGGGTGGCCAGCTCTATGTAGAATAAAATATCTTATTGTAGAACCTTAAGTGAACTCATCTCATGGAAGCATACATCATTTTTCAAAGTATTATTCTGCAAAGTATTTCTTTAGGAAGGCCAATGAAAATTGAACATCGTGCACCTTTAAATTAGAGCTGAAAGCTGGTATAGAGTAGAAAAGACCCTGGTTGATGGATGACCTCCTCGAAAAGATTAGCTGGGACAGTAATGTGATGTGAGTAGTCTTTAACACACCGACACATTCACAGACACATTGACCCCTAGAGCAGTGTTTCCCAACCTTTTTTCTGCCACGGCACACTGTTTATGACAAAAGAATGCCAAGGCACACCACTATCCAACATAGGCTGACCATCGTCAATATTTTTCCTTTTCATGAACTTGTCCATGTTTTCTGTCCATCTTAGTAGCATGTTTACTTGTAATGTTTGAAATTCGGTATGCACAATAAATGGGAGAGAATGTGACAAGACACAAACATTATGTAAGTACTGTAAGAAAATAGTACCGTACACCGTGGCTAACACAAAAACAGAACCACCACAGCTCTCAACTAAAATCCGCCAGGTCTGAAGAAACTCATGCAGTACCGCCGCTCCCTATAAGCAACTACGCAGTCTGCATAGGGCACCAACTCCCTAGGTGGGCACCAGCTGCCTTTACTCGCACGTTATACGTTATTCAAGGACCCGTAAGCAGTTGCGGAACGCAGATGATCGCTTCGCGCTCATATCACGCGAAAACCAAAATTTTCTGCTTAAGCTTATAAATATAGATACATTTTAATAATAATTTAAGTTACTAATTTTACCCAAAGAATTCATAAAAATACTGGCCTAAAAGTACTTTGTATCGGATCAAAAAGAAAATTGTGGTATCGCCCACCCTTAAGTCGAATAAAAGACCAGTAATATTAATAGTGTTAAAATATCGTCTCGTTTTTGTGAACCCAGTATCGTGTATCGTCTTGTGAGCTAAATGTATCGTCACACCCCTAGTTGAAGCATTAAAAGAACAAATCAGATCTATAGTCTTCCTTCAGTTTGAGCATTATTGTTCATCCAAAAAGACAACAATAATAATCTAATAATAGTGAGTTTCAATTATGTCCTTACTGACTTCAGTATAAGATTTATAAACACAAAGCAGATCTATGGTATTATTTTCCTACTGTAGCCTATTTAAACTGCTGAGCATGACTTTTATCAGAAAAGACCACAATAGACAAATAATAATAATTTGGAGTTTCAATATTGTTCTTTCATCATTGTAAGGTGCATTTCACATGAGTTGAGTCGAGGCGTCAACGCTCCGTTCAACGCCAGCGTCAAGTGCCACATCGCCCTCCACATGACAAGAGATGCAGAAATCGTCAGAGGGGCGATTTTACAAGATTGCCACGTAAAAAAGCTTGAGGTGTACGCAATAAACGTTGAAAACATGTATTTGGAAGAGAGAAAAAAGCTTGCAGATGCTTTGATAGCAGAAAGTCATAAAAGTACTCGTTTATGTTTAGGTCGAAGCATTTTCTTGGTGAATTTAAATTAGTTCAATAACTGGGGTCTCTGATATTCGTAAACAATAAGGTAATATTTAATTAAAAGAAATTACGAGGCATTCAATGTCTCTTCACAAATTTGGACAGTTTTTAAATATTTCTTGTTACTTAGTACTCTCAAAGACATTATTGGTGAAGTAAAAACGTGTGTGTGAAAAACACTTTGGTGTAAAATCACTTCATAGATTTCAATGTATTCTGCAGTCATGTGAAAGACCCTTAACACATATAAATATCACTCACTCACTTTTGCACATTAATCATTGCTCTTCACAATGACAAAAGTGACCGATTATGCTTTCAAAATGGCAAATTTCTCCGAAAAGTTGAGGAGTTTGGATCCCTGAAATATAATTTTTTTCCATGCATTTATATATTTTGTGGAATTTGATAATTTTCCATGGCACACCTGACAATAGTGTGCCGTGTCACAGTGGTTGGGAAACACTGCTCTAGAGAACACCCCCCTCTCTACTGGAAACACAGCACTGAAGTCACAACGAGTCAGCATGGAAATTCTGGCTAAACACGCTGCAACCTGGCACTTTGCTCTGCCTCAGGCTGTCACCAACACATTTTGCCTTCCTGGGGTCATGACTCCTCAGCATCTGTACAAGTCACATCCAGTAAATGTACATTTCAACATATGCCGATGTAAAATAACAGAGTGTTGGAGAGTAAAAGTACAAATCTTCTCACATAAAGCTAGGTTTAGTAGCATAGCATGATAAAACACTCCACAATTTTATCACATTAAAAAGCAAATGCAAATATGCACCCATCAAAGGATAAACAGAGGCGATCAAGCAATTGAACAAACTCGCCAAGTGTCTTTGGTAAGCTTAACTAGCTTTAAACCGTTTTACTTCCATGATATGATGTATATGACAACAGCCACAAGGCTAACACAGAGGACCAATCAAGACATGACTATTCTTCCACAGTCATTCTCTCTGATGCATGTAGAAATGCTTGTTTCACAAACGCTTTCGTTTAGCAAATGCTTGCTTCGCAAACAAACTTTTTTGTTTGATAAAAGTTTTTGTTTGAAATAAATGTTTTCATTTCAGAAATGCTTTCAGTTTCACAAACATGTTTTTTGTTTCACAAATGTTTTCATCTCGCAAACAAATCTTAAAATTGTTTGTTATACAAACAATTGTTTTCATTTCACAACAAATGTTTTTGTTTCACAAATATTTTTGTTTTGCAAACAACAGTGCATCCATACTGGCTGAAGCTTTATAACTGCCAGATTAAGCCAGGGCTGACGTGGACAGTTCGTAAAGGGACCACGGCTAGAGAGAAGGTGGGGGGACGGAAAGGTTTTCTAGCGTGACAACCATGTGGGGTTGGGGGGTTATATGAGTGACAGTTAACGAGTATGAAGTGACAGTGTGGCACTAGGTTTCATCACACTGATGCATGAAGATAAAATAAAAAGCTTTTATACATGTGCTCTTGTATCTTTGTTAGGTTGCCCTGCAGGCAACATCGCAGATGGGGGTTGTGCCAAACTGGCCCTGATGTAAAAAAAAATGTATTACAATTTTTAAATAACTGTGTGCTTGTAAGATAGGCCAAGTGTGTAATTAAAGGAATAGTTCCATCCAAACTGAAAATTCTGTATTTATGTACCCTCCCTCACGTCGTTTCACTCTTCTGTGCTGGCTTTTTTTTTCTGTGGAACACAAAAAAGTTAGGAACGATAAGAGAGTGATTAAATAGATTTTCCAGATTTTCTAAAAACAAATCAAGACATTCGTAGATGTCCAGAACTGCAAATCTTGATCATCGCTTACAGTTCTATAGTATAATACTCTTGAACAATAGGCTACTGGCAGATGCATCCTTCTTCACGAGTAAACATCATTCACCATAAAGATGACAGGGTGACCAATCATTTATTCTTTAGCAACAGAACAACACTTTAAACGATGATGTCTCATAGCAGACTTGTGCTAGCATAAACTGATCATCCACAGAGAATCATGGACAGTGTAATTTAGTGAGGACAAGCCTTAATTAACATCAAAGTGGTCAGTCCCCTTTGTTTAACCCTGGAAACAAATGCTAAGCACCAGTAAAACACAAGTGTGGTTGAGGAATCAGGTAATCATGAATGAAGTAGATAAAAAATACAAATAAAAAAAAAAACATGTAAAACACAAAAAATCGAAATAAAGTAAAATACTACTGATACGCAAAACCAATATACACTGTAAGAAAAAAAAGGGTACGGTCGGGGTCCATTTGTGATCACTATGGGTACAGCTTATGTAACCCTTAACCCTTTCCAGCTTTCAGCATGACAACTCTTGATCGTATGTCTTCTAAAATCTCTTTTTTGCAAGGCATGGTGCACACCAGAAGATGCTTCTTGTGAATAACACACTCTAAATGTTTGAGTGCTTTTTATAAGTCAAAGTAGCTCTAACCCACACCTCCAAATTTAGTTGCATTAATTGGATGCCTGGTTTGCCAACACCTAACTCTAATTAGCTTTTGTTGACGTCATTAGTCTAGAGGTTCACATACTTTTTCCTATCAACACTGTGAATGTTTGAACAATGTATTCAATATGTACAAGAACAATAGTATAATTTGTGTGTTATTAGTTAAAACAAATTGTGTTTGTTGATTATTGTAACTTAGATGAAGATCAAACTAGATTTTAAAACAAATCTATACATAAATGCAGGTAATTCCAAAGGGTTCACATATTTTTTCTTTCCACTGTATGTATGTGGCTGTAAGTAATTGAATGAATATATATTTATTCAAACATTTCTGTCTATTATCCTATTTCTCTTGCCTCCACATTATTATAGCAATAAGACACTCAATGCCAAGCATTACCACATTTAACTTTGTTTCTTGCTAAACAACACCCCTAAGTGGTAAAATAATTGTAACATAGCCTCACATTGCTTATTGCCAATATGTCTGTATTATTGTTATTATTATTTAATTTATTATTATAGTAAATTACTTGCAGAGAATATCAAAAGAGGAATACATTCCCAATTCAGCAATATACACTCATGTACAGAAATGTACATGCAAGCCACTGACATGGAAGTAAATTACCGTGACACTGCATTATTTCCACTCAATTAGGTACCCATGACTTCCCTCACACACATCACTCTTTTACCTCAACATACCAGATTACAGATTAAAACTCTGCTTTAGGGAGTGAAATATTTCTGTCATTTAGGAGTATTAGACAAAGAGAACCTTCTTTTCTCATCTCTCTTTTTCTAATTCTCTCTCTCTTGCTCATTCTGTTCACAATCAAGAGGTTTTTTTTTTCCAACAGAACCTCAATATCACATCTCTCTCTCCCTCTCATTTTGTTCCATTATCAAGAGGTTCTCTCAGGGGAACGTCTGTGATAACAGGCACTAATATATATATATATCTATTGGTGTCAGATGGGCTGGTTTGAGTATTTCTGTAACTGCTGATCTCCTGGGATTTTCACACACAACAGTCTCTAGAATTTACTCCAAATGGTACCAAAAACAAAAAAACATCCAGTGAGTGGCAGTTATGTGGACGGAAATGCTTTTTTGATGAGTGAGGTCAACAGACAATGGTCAGACTGGACAGAACTGACAAAGTCTACAGCATCTCGGATAACCACTCTGTACAAATGAGGTGAGAAGAACAGCAACTATACTGAGATGCAGGTTGGTGCTTTTTTGGTGGCACGAGTGGGACCTACAAAATATTAGGTGGTTTTAATGTTGTGGCTGATCAATGTATATATACAGACTTTGTCAGTTCAAAACAGTCTGGCCATTCTCTTCAATCAAAAAGTTGTTTCCATCCACAGAACTACCCCAACGATCATGCCATGGTCCAAATAACTGAGATCCCATTTTTCCCCATTCTGATGGTTGATGTAAACATTAACTGAAGCTTCTGACCCGTATCAGCATGATTTTATGCACTTCTGCCACACGATTGTCTGATTAGATAATCGCATGGATGATTGTTGGTGCCAGACGGGCTGGTTTGAGTATTTCTGTAACTGCTGATCTCCTGGGATTTTCATACACAACAGTCTCTAGAATTTACTCAGAATGGTGGCAAAAAACAAAAAACATCCAGTGAGTGGCATTTCTGCGGATGGAAATGTCTTGTTGATGACAGAGGTCAACAGAGAATGGCCAGACTGGTTCAAACTGAGAAAGTCTACAGTAACTCAGATAACCACTCTGTACAATTGTGGTTAGATGAATATCATCTAAGAATGCTATTCTCAGATGCATGTTGGCGCTGTCGTGGTGGCACAAGGGGGTGTCCGATCAGCCACAACATTAAAAACACCTGCCTACATATTGTGCAGGTCCCTCACGTGTATAGACCCAAAAAATAAGCTCATGTTTAGGAATGTAAAAAGAAACATCATAATATACTTACCATAAGATAATAATTTATAATTGAATAATTTATAGTGGATTTCACTTTGCATAATGAAGTTGGTTATTTTAACTCGGAGCTTCAAGATGTATTAGCAAATATACGCATGACTTAGCATTAAAACACATAAAATATGCACATATTTGTGTCAGAGTTGTGTGAAACATAGGCTTTATTAAAGCTAGTTATTTTGTCCTTTGATAAGAAAACTGGCTTTGAAGAAAGCCAAAACTTTCCCTTTTCTTTTTTTAAAGTATCAGTAGTACTGAATACACTCAATTCAATTCGGTCTGACTGACAAGCGGCTGCTTTTAAATGCACAGTAAATGCACAGTATATGTTTGTGTGTTCTGTAAAAACTGCTCAAGGCTGCGCAAGTTGTCTTGCTGAGGTATTAATGTAAATGAGTGTAATGTCACAGTAGGTTTGTCTCAAGTGAATGTAAAATGCATCTGTGCATTAAGCCTGGCAGTGTAGCTAAATGCAGCCTAATATTCCTGCTACTGTCTAGGATGGTATTGACTACTGAAATTGTGCATTGTGACAGACAGCGCATTTTGCATTTGAAGTTTTATGTAATGATATCAAAAGCCGTAGCTGTGCTGTCATTCTTCATTACACAAGGAGCCTCATCCCAAAGCCATACATTCATCCAATACAGCCATGAGTGTGGATCAATCACAAATCTTCATGTGACCGTCTCATGACCCTTTGTTTCCGGTTGCAGGTGGGGAAACCTGTCAGTCAATATGAAGTCTATACTCAACATATGCCACATCAACTGCAGACTGGAAAAGAGTTCAAAACATGGCACAATTCTGCCATCTGAGTCCATAATAACTCTTGGAATAACAACAGCAAGCCAAACTATCATTTGCAGGTAGCATGTCCAGATACAATTTTAAAGCAATTCCTTTAAAATAGGCAGTGTTGTCTTTTTTAAAGGAGTTCTTATAGGACTTATATACCTGTTAACTAGTTCTGCGTCAAATTCCGAGGCATTCCGCGTTTTAATAGCTAAAGCCATTTTTATGATTTCAGTGATTCCGACCGAGTTTTCCACTTTCACAAGTCCTGACATTTAATCGTAGAAAACATTCCCTGTCTTAGGTCAGTTAGGATCACTACTTTATTTTAAGCATGTGAAATGTCAGAATAATAGCTGTGTGATGGCCACTCCAATACCTTGACCTTTTTGTCTTTAAGACATTTTGCCACAACTTTGGAGGTATGCTTGGGGTCATTGTCCATTTGGAAGACCCATTTGTGACTGAGCTTTAACTTCATGGCTGATATCTTAAGATGTTGCTTCAATATATCCACATAATTTTCCTTCCTCATGATGCCATCTATTTTGTGAAGAGCGCCAGTCCCTCCTGCAGCAAAGTAGCCCTAGAAAATGATGCTGCCACCCCCATGCTTCATGGTTAGGATGGTGTTCTTCGGCTTGCAAGCCTTGCCCTTTATCCTCCAAACATAACGATGGTATTTATAGGCAAACTTTTACATTTTTGTTACATCAGACCAGAGTACATTACTCCAAAAAGTAAGATCTTTGTCCCCATGTGCACTTGCAAACTATAGTCTCGCTTTTTTAAGGTGGTTTTGAAGAAGTGGTTTCTTCCTTGCTGAGCAGCCTTTCAGGTTATGATGACATAGGACTTGTTTTCCTGTGGATACAGATACTTGTCTACCGGTTTCCTCTAGCATCTTCACCCGGTCCTTGGCTGTTGTTCTGGGATTGATTTGCACTTTTGACACCAAACTACATTAATCTCTAGCAGCCAGAATGTGTCTCCTTCCTAAGAGGTATGATGCTGCGGGTTCCCATGGTGTTTATACTTGTGTACTATTGTTTGTACAGATGAATGTGGTACCTTCAGGCATTTGGAAATTGCTCCCAAGGATGAACCAGACTTGTGTAGGTCCAAAAAAAAAATTTATTTTGATTTTCCCATGATGTCAAGCAAAGAGTCACTGAGTTTGAAGGTAGGCCTTAAAATACATCCACAGGTACACCTCCAGTTGACTCAAATTAGCCTATCATAAGCTAATTGGTTAATTGCCTAAAGGCTTGACATAATTTTCTGGAATTTTCTAAGCTGCTTAAAAGGCACAATTAATGTGTATGTAAAATTTCTGACCCACTGGAATTGTGATATAGTCAATTAATAGTGAAACAATCTGTCTGTAAACAATTGTTGGAAAAATTACTCATGTCATGCACAAACTATAGTTTGCTAAAATGAAACCTGTGGAGTGATTAAAAAATGAGTTTTAACGACTTCAACCAAAGTGTATGTAAAATTCATAATATATATAATATATAAAATATATAATGTAAATATATCAAATAAAAATAATATAAAATAAATACAATTTAAATAATACATTTAAATTGTTTAATAAAATATTTATAAAAATATTAATAAAGTCTTTTAAATGTTAAAATAAAATATAAATATAAAAAAATAAAATTATAATTGTATTAATTTCTAAAACATTTTTTAAATTAAACAAAATAAAATAATACTGCCCAGGAAATTGTTTAATCTTCCACCTCGTGAGTCTTACAGAACATATCTTGGGCTGTTAAAATTGTGAACATCCAAAACAAGCCAAACCTGATAACAACACAAGTTATAAAAATTCTTCTAACTGCATCCATGCCATTGTGAAGACGGCATCTGGCAGATGGCCAGACAAATCGCAGCCAAACTATCAAACAGCAAATTAACAAAACACTGTTCATTTATTTGTTAAATACAATCACCCAAATTATATAAGACTGGCAGCTTTGGTTGGAGTCCCAGATACATCTGAGATCCTAATTGTTGTAACAAGCCATTACAGCAAACAGTTTCGACGTCATTGGCCATTTATCTTGCTCACGTTTCTGTAACTGGAGCCGCAGAGCATGAATCTTCGCTATTTGCCAAGCTGCAGCCTTGAAACATTCTGTGTTCACCTTGTTATGCAACCTAAATCAGTTTGAATTAGTCATCCTTGATTACACTGGCCACCAAATTAGCGGTTTTTTTTGTTGTATTACGAGTGCTGTCAGAATCTTGGAAGTCTTATTATTAGCTTTCATGTCACTGAACCGGTAATGATTGAGAACAAAAAGGTGTTTCAGGGTCCATTTAGCAGTGAAAAAATAACCCTGACAGGAAATTAGAAAAATATACTCCATTCCCTGTTGTATTGGGTGTTGGTAGACTGTCTAAAGAAGTCATGTTTCTAAGTTTTAATATATGAACATTGTTTGAACAGGCATGTCCTCCATCATGTTTCCAAAAACAGAAATCGATGTGTCATCTTTGGACTGTTATTGGCACAAAGCAGTCAAAATGGCAGTAAACAATGACAATATAAATCAACATTGTTAAGAGGCGGTTCCATCATGTCTGACATGCCATGAGATGCCACATTAAGAGAGAAGGCTAGACAGAGAGAAAGAGAGACAGAGTTACAATGTCATGTCTTACACTAATGCTTGGTAATCCTCGGTACAGTCTTACATAAAGCGCTCTGTCAGATCTAGTAGTCTCTCTATTGTGAAGAAAACACTGCATTCAAGTCTCCACAAAGCCCCTTCTGCCTAATAATTATTCAAATGCTCTTTATCTTCCTTTGCTTAGGTGACTTAAAAGTGGCCTTTGATATTCAAACTGATTAATCTAAGACAACAACATTCACAAATGCTTCTCTTTTGCATTTTATGGAGTGAAAAGCAAGAAAAAACACAACATATATACACTGAATCACATTTAACATTTAACCTCACTATTACACTGATGCTCATGACCTTTTCCAAAAGCAGTAATCACCTCTCCCAAAGCATCTGCCACTTTGGGGATGCTACTCCCAAAAACAGTACAGAGCAGGTGGCACAGCTATAAATACCTATAAAACTGAGATCTGGGAATCCCAAAATGATGACCCAAATTCTCAAAAGATCTCAACACTCCACTGTCATACAGGTCATCAAGTGTAGTAACCCCCTCACAATCCACTCTGACCAACAGAAAGGGGACTGGTTGATACATAATTTGGAGTTCAGCCATATGCTTGATGCAACATTTAAATAAATGTCCGAATTAATTACTCTGGCCACTCTTGTCCAAATCACGTGCACATGTGAAATAACGGGGTGTGATTTAACTTCTCCGGTTAGTTTGATAGAAAGGCTTTGCAATGGCAAAATAGGGGCAAGGACTTCCTCCTGTTCAATACAAAACCTGGCAGGAAGGCCGCAGAGCCTTCAAGCTCTTCCAAGCTTATCTCAAAATCAATAGAATTTTATTTGCTCAGTCGTCAATTTAGGTTCCAATGGTTCCACAACGTTTCTAATATCCTCATCAGTAGATGAAGACGTGGAACTATAAAGATCAACATAGAACTCTTTAAAGGCATTATTAATATCAATGGCTGAGGTAAATATTTCACCACCAGCAGAGTTCACTGAGGGAATGGAAGAAAAAGACTCTCTCTGCTTAATATATCTAGCTAAAATCTCCCCTGCTTTGTCCCCCGACTCAAAATATGACTGGCTTGCCCTGAATAGCCAAAACGCCACCTTCCGTGCAAAAATTGTATTGTATCTGTATTTCAATCGGGTCAATTCTCTAAGGCCATCAGACGACATTTGGCACTTCAGATCTGCCTTTACATACATACATCACCTTTAAAGCTGAAGTAATTGCACCTCTAGAAAAACAATCCATTTTCATACATATTCCAGAAAACTCTCACAGTCTTCCATTAATGCCACAGAGCCACATTGTTACACTTTTAGATGGAATCAACTAACAAATAGCGTACTTATAGTGGACTCTGCAAATTGAGTTGGTATACGAGAAAGAATTTTAACATTGATAAAGTTACATCAGCTTTAAAACTACAAATTTATGAAATGGCTGTATAGAATGCACAACATTTGCTTAATAAACAGATAACACTGTTCTTATTCTTTCTCCAAAATCCAGCTTAGACATTTCAATACAGTTCAGTAAGTGCTTTGAAAGCACTATAATCCAGTTTCTCAAGTGTTTTCGCCAAGCAATTGAGCCAATATGAAATCAAAGTACTTGATGGTACTTACCACATACAACTGCTTCCACAGAACAGACCACTCTTGAAGTGTAGAGGTGACCTCTGTCACGATGGGGTCTTCCAGGGGGACCACAGTCTCATATTGGCTGTACAGGAAGAGAAACCACAGGTTAGTGTGATTGCTTGCCATAAGAACCTAAACTTTTTTAAAAGATGGTACATTGGAACAGTGATATATGATATGGTAATAACGTTCATGGTAATACTTAATGGCATGTATTAGGAACTTAGGATAATAATATGGTATTACCATGGTACCATGTAAAAAAAAAAAAAAAAAAAAAAACAGGGTGTCAATTGTGTAGCCTACTCACAGGGCCCAGGTAAAATGTAAGTTTAATTGCTACCTGAACCCTTTAAACACGGATTGGCTCGCATAGAAAAGAAAAATAATGATAAAAATATTAATAACCACAGTTTTGTCTAAGAAAAACACGTTTTAATGTTTAGAAGCAGTACTTTTCATTGCATATAAGCATGAAAACCAAAACAGAACAAATGTTTTCAAATTTGCAGACAAATCAGAAGTGTTCCATTTTGATAATGTATTAATATTTTTGCAAATTATCTGTGAAAACTTCAAACTGATCAAATAGACGTGTCACATGTCATTGGAAAGCCCTCAAAAAGTAGAATACTACCAGCCTATTTTTTGTACTCACAGAAAAAAAATATAGCAAATAATAGATAAGTACATGCCTTTGACATACAGTACATGTTACATGTAAACAGGTGTTGCTTATTAGCCGCGCATTCGCTAATAACTTAAAAATAAACAGAACATAATATCTCACATACCATTACTTTTTGGAGGGGATTGCCATTAAAGTGAGCCCACACAAAGCACAATGTGCACACAGCACATAATGTGTTATCTGAATAAAAAACACACTAGCTTTCCTGGATCAGATGACTTCATCTGAATTTATGTAGTATGTTGTCCAGTGTCAGGGAAAGCTAAACCAATTGTATTTGGTTTCAGATTGCTGCAATCGGAAGTGGAAGTCATCCAAATATGGGCAGAGAGGATCGTTCACTCTAATTATATATGGCCATCAGGAGATGGCACCAAGTACATGACACAGACTCAATGATGGCTCAAAGGACATAGAATGGAACTGAATGTGATATTGTTAATAATGCCTGCATGCTTTGGAGAGAGAGCATCCCATTAGTCAATAGCACCAATATGCTGATTACTCCCAAAAATCAGCTTATTTAAAAAATCTGTCAAAGCAAGAAAACCATGTTTACACGAGATTTGAAATAATCACATTACTTTCTGCTTTTGACATCAAACCCTGAAGAGGCATTCGCACAACACATGCGCACATTGGATGAGCCTTTAATTATTTTAATTGCAATTATGCATCACAAAACAGGGGACATTCCACAACGTAAAGGAACAAGGACAAGGAGGTAAGGTGTTTACATGGCACGCAAAATTGGCATAATGGGCAAAAATCTACCCAGGTCAATCCAGCTATTAATAAACCGCTTATGGCATTTACGCCGATAAAGGAACATAGTTTATTTCATATTTACATGATCGCACGTGTTGTCGGCTTATTAAGCAGAATTAGTATAACATAAAGCATGTAAATTTGCTCATAGCTGTATTTGCATGTGTTATTAGTTCCTATGTATAAATATTTTTTTTTATTTGTTTGGAGAGTCTTTTGGACACTGAGACGTTTTTAGATTTATATTTGTTTATATATACTTTGTCCTCTTACTTATATACTTATACCTCTTAAAACAGCATCTAAACTCCTTACAACCACCACAACTCCATTAAACTGAAAATATATTGAAAACAGAATTTAAGTTTTGAGGCTTTTAGTCCATGTCTATTAGCTGTGAGGATCTAGCATGCTAGTGTACTCCTAACAGTTGATCAAATTACCTATATACATGTTTACAATCTTATACTTCTGGAACAATTTAACAAAAATATTCACGACATCAATTTGTTAAAATTTTTGTCCAATAAAATGCTCTCCAGAATATGTCACTAACTAGCAATAGCAAGTAGCAAATCAAGGCTATTCAATATACTCCACCTCATCTTCCTTTCTCCATAGGGAAAATGTGAACACAGGAAACAAAGTTGCATTCCTCAAACCATTTCATGGGGCATTTAAAATAAAAGTGGACACAGCACTGTCATCTGCAAACCATCTCATTAAATAGTTATTCCTGCTTCATCTTCCTGCCGTCTCTTTAGCAATTCCTGTCCATTCATCAGCCCTCCCGTGTCCTTCTTGTGTCCTTCACTGATGCTCTGTGGAAATAGATTGATCTCTTTGTTCTGCTTTGTCATCACATGTGTCCAAAGTTACCTCTGAAAAGCCCACTACATTGTGTCATTCCAATGAGGCATTATAATTCAATCTTCGAATATGCTATGGACATTGAGAATGCAAAGCTCCCTCACCAGTTCACCTAGCATATGAGTGGCAAAAACGTGTCGTTTAGAAATAGCCATAGTCGCAACATTACAACCATGAGCAAGTTAACATATGACTGCCCCGTTTAAATATCGATACCAAGGAGATGTCTGGAGAAAGCAGTAATATACTTATCTGTTAGTATTCCCATTCTTCTCAATGGGACAGTAGCAAGTCCATATCACAATTTTGAGAGCCCTCCAAAAATTGATGACTGGCAAATAATTTACAGAAAAATCATTAATTACATTTTTATGATATATATATGTCACGTGCAAAAGAAAATTATTCCTTCAATGGGCTTCAACGGAAGAAGCTTTTGGCTGCAGATTCTTGTAGTTACGACATACACCAGCAGGGGCTAATTTGATAATACTAACTAGCTGAACCATGACCGCTTGATCCACACGTATTCCAGCGGGGCATTCTTACTCATTTCATCTGCAAAAATGGTAGCCAATCACAACATAGGTCATTTGCATATAGAAGTCTAATGCATATAATTAGAAGATAAAATAAATAGAAGATATTTATTTATTTACGTACATCTCCGTATATACAATATAAGTATATTTGACAGACTATTTATTGAAAGCTTCAAGTGTACCTTTAAATTCTTGAACAATAACTATGGGATGTTCTCTACTATGCCGCATGCACACAATAAATAAGTGTTTATGCACAAGTCTGTGTGTGTTGTGGAAAGACTGTGAAGTTGTACACACAGCTTCATGCGCAAACACCTGTGAAAAAGTTGCAAAACATCAAAAGCTTAAACAAACAGAAGAAGCTGTGGGCTCCCTGATGTTCATTCCTCTCAAATGTTCTTGTAAGTGAGTTCCCAGAGGAAGTCAGCATGGAGTTTTTTATTTTTATTTTCTCTCTCTTGCTCACTGTTTCCCACTCTGTCACACATGCATGCACTCACAGAAAAGGATGTTATGTCTTTTATATAGTACCGTTACGTGTGTCACTTAATTGGTGAATCAGATTCATAACAGTGAATCAATCTGAAAGCTCATTCCATTGAACTCTGAACAACGCTGTTATTGTATTCATAATAAAAAACATTGACAGATGATGACGGTTAATAACTGGGCTCCGCAGAGTAGCATTACACATATGTGTTTCTGCAACAGCCAGTTACTTTACAAGCTGCCAGATTCAAATTGGCTTTCACGCCAGCACAGGCTGCACTGGTCAAGTGCCTGTAATTTATATTCGCTCAAACAGTTACTCATACAATCATTTAAACCACAAAATAATTACATTTTATATACATACATTCAACTCGTCACCAATGTACCATGATTAAAAGTTTACAGCTATTACTATCACAGTCAATAAATGAAACACGATTTTCTTTCAATGCGTGCTGCCATTGTTTGCATTAGTCAAACAAACAGCTACTCAAAGAGTCTTTTCAAGCACATGGTATTTTTATTTTATGTAACAAACAGCCAAATTGTCACCAAAGTACCACAATATCAGTTCACAACTTGTATATGCACAGCCATCATATCTAAACACGATCTTCCCATGCATGCATCCACGTCTACTTAGGTACAGATGCAGTTTTCATTCACACAAACAGCAAATCAAACAGTCAAACAGCAACATCATAAAAGTACCATGATAACAGTTTAAAACTTGTATACTCACAGTGAACACATGCTGAGCGTGATTATTGGAAGCATACAGTCATGTCTGTTTACTTTAGTGCTTGTCTCACACACACACACACACATAAACATGTTGGTACGGCTATCCTTAATAGGCCACTCCATAGACATAATGATTTTTATACTGTACGAACTATAGATTCTACTCCTTAACCCTCACAAAAAAACTTTATGCATAAAATATATAGTAGTATGTTTTTTTTTAAGTGATTTGAATTATGGGGACACTAGAAATGTCCTCATAAACCACATTTATAGCATAATACTCTTGTAATTACCAGTTTGTAACCTAAAATCCTCACAAACCACCCAATGCTGCCCAAACACACACACACCTAATGGGATAAAAAAAAAAGATGCATGGGTTGCATAGACTAATTTTTTGATACTTTTGGGTACTTTTTAATTCGTTAAAGTGAGGCATAATTCACTGAATTTTTGTTGAAAAGACACACTGGGATATTAATTAAAATATCCTTTTGTGTTCCTCATAAGAAAGCATGTCATAAGGGTTTGGAACGACATAAAGATACCCTTTAAAGTACCACAGGGTCTTTTTAAACTGCTAAAAATTTTATTAAATTATTAAGAATTTCTATGGAGAACTGAATCAAAATCTTGATGAATAGGCTGAAGAATTAGCCAAGTAATATGCATAAATTCCACACAAAATAACTGATTAAAGACCTAAATTCAAGATTATTTTCTAAAATATAAATGTAATTATTTGAATGTGATGGATAGATGGATGGATGGATGGATGGATGGATGGATGGACAGAATTAATGCATGGATGGATGGATGGACATAATGAATGTATGTATGGATGGATGGACGGACAGAAAGAAGGACAGCATAAATGCACAGATGGCTGGCTGAATGGATTGATGGATGGATGGATAGATTAAGTATCACAATCTGGTTAGATTACTAGATTACTGCCTTTACAAACGGGTGTATTGTTTGAACCACAAGAGTTGTAGTAAATCTACTCTAAACTAAACCCGTATCAAATCTTTGTTCAAGTAAGAAATAACAGTGACTGTAGATAGCATCCAAAACGACACTCAAAAGATAAGTAAAATAAACGTATTTTCTTAAAATGGCATTGATCCATCTAATTTTTGTCTTCCTTTCCTCAATTTACCACTTTGTTGTGAGTGAACAGCTTGACATAAATCAGTATGAAGACTCTTACCCCCTGTTGGTGACCACTGCCTTCTTCAAGTGAACATAGCCGGCTGGGAAGATACCCTGCGAAGCAAAAGAGAAGAGCATTACATCTCCTGTTCTGCAACCACCGGCTAGTAATTTAGCAAAGAATGCAAGAGAGTGTCCTTTCAACCTGGTTTCTCTGGGAATTTGCCCAAGCAGAAGACAATTCAAGTGGCCATTCTAGACATCATAGTCTTTACTTGTTGTTGCTTATTTTGCCTGAGGCAAAAATGTACTTAAGCGACTCGACTAAGAACCAGGACATCAACAGAGTTTCTCAACAAGACCTGCCAATGCCTGTGTTCCTCTGTAGTAGAGAAGTTGTTTATTTTATACTGTTCATACTTGCCGATCAATTTCAAGAGTGCTGTTGAAATAAGGACAGTTGATTGAATAACTGTCATGGCATAAGTTCAAGGGTTCTTGAAGGACTTTTTAGCACAAAGGATGCTCTTTCAGGGCTCAGGACTTAATTAAAATATTTTTGTTATGTATCAACATTGTTTCAAATATTTCCCCAAGTTGTCCTCCGGAGAAATAGAAAGTTTAAAAGACCAGCATTGCTGGTCACCAGGACATATTATTGGATGCTGGTCACCGGATTGGGAAGGTAGTACGTTAGAGTCCCTATGGACTCTTTTAGTCAACCATCATCTAGAAAGACCATAGTGGTTTACCAGCACTTTTGCATGCGAACAACATGGACATGCTGGTCCACCAGCTATACCAGCACAAAACTAGCACTAAACAGCATAAACCAACTTGGACCATCATGAAAATTCACGCTTGTCTTTTCAGCAAAGAAAATATTGGAGACAATTGTTGGCACACAGTAAAATTAGAAGTCTATAAAATTAAGGTGAATACCTTAGCTGAGATAATATGGTCTTGGAAGAATTTAATGAGAAATGATTGAGGTCACACAAAGATCTCTGACTTTTGATTTCAGATGTTGGTATATTGGCATTTGGGCACAGTTTGAGATATTCTGTTGAGAACACTTCTGGAACTCTAGAGGAGACCCGCAAGAGATTATTGAGAGAAAATTGTACAAGCAAGAGACTGTACCAGATGTCTCCATTCCCTTTTACATTTAATCTCATTGCTGTCCAGGAGAAACAGTTGAATTTGTGGCAATTGAAAATAATCCTTTAAGATACCTTAAAGGAAATTCATTTTAATTTTAGTTAACAACCAAATGGCACAAAGCTCTTTATTCAAATTTGAAAGTGATCAATGTTAATAGCTTGAGGTGGCAAAAAAAAAAAACATTATAATCACCACTTCACAAGTAACTTTCAAAGACAAAATGGGATGGATACACTTCCATTAACACAACTAAGTTGTAATGCCAAGAACATGGTGCACAAACATCTCAGCCAAAAATTCCAGATGGAGGAAGTTCTTGCCACATACAGTTGTTGCCTAATTGTCTTGATTGTTCCCTTTCAAGAGGTCAGATCAATTAGCAATTGAGGACAACAAATGCTCTCAAACAACCTCCATCTGGTAGGGGAGGATTCCATAAGAGCGGATGACAAATCAGCATATGTTATTATTCATGAGATGGGTGGCCGCTTGCTTATCGCTTCTTTCAGTTGTACATGCATGAAGAACTTCTATAGTTTGAGGAGATCTCTTTCATTTTTACAGGTCATGTTAATCAATTATAAACATTTGAAGAATCAGGAACTCATCCTTTGATTAATTAAAAGCAAAGCTGTATTTATATGAAAACCTCTTGTCAATGTCAGTGAAGTCAATGAATATATTATAGTCAATACTTAATACATTCATTGGTATATATCACAAAAAAACATGTTACACATCACTCCAAAAGCAACTGAAAAAAAAATATATATATATATATATTTTGTTTCAAGAAAATGAAGGCTATTTTAAGGTAATTTAAGATTTGTTGCAATGTGACATTATTTTCCAATTAGATAATGTAAGTACATAATGTAATTAGACATTAAAAAAAAAAATTCATTATTTTTAGTGGTGCTTCTCAGATTCTCATCACTGTAATACACTTGTGTTGCAGAAACATTTGTGTAAACTTGAAAATATTAAAGTAAACTCTACATTTGTAAGGTAATCTTATGTGCAGGACGACCAACTTTATCAGGCTGCACGTACCCTTCCCCAATGCCCCATTTAAGCCATCAGGATTCCTTATCATTACCCTGGGGGGGGGGAACAAGGTGCTGGCCGCCAACCTGGGAACGGGCCAAACCTGGCCGGGCCTCTATTCTCTCTATGTTTCTCGCATAGAGCAACTAAGGCCGGGGCCCTTACACGCATTGAGGGAAGGGGGTCTTAGCCCTTATTCAGGGCGGAGAAGACCCTGTGGAGGCCACGCCTACCTGAGAGGGGAGGCAAGTTTAAGTGGCAAAACCATCAGAGGCCTGCCTTAGGGCCTATGTGGAAAAGTTGGTGCGGTGGTGGATCCAGCCTCATAGAGGGGGGAACATACAGCACGGCAACCGAGGCAGCCGTGACTGCCTAAGGGAAACACGGGAGTCCGCTCGCCAGAGGGGACAGAACCGTGGTGTTACACACAGGGGAGTCCAAAGGAGGCCTTACCTGTGGAGCACCTATACCAGTACAGGGTAGCTTGCGGTACCCCGCAGTGGCTTGGGTCGGCGAGTTCCTCCGCTGAACTGCGACCCACGAGGGCTAGGGAGGAATCAACCAGTGTCCCAAACCTGAGATCTCCTGGGAATGAAGGCGCACTGTTTCCCCTGGTTAGGGGGAAGGGCGCTAGGTGCAAGTGATTCACCCGGTCAGATCGTGGGCGTGCTATCGAGTTCTACGGGCTCGGTACCTGAGAAAACACGGGACGAAACTGACTCAACTCGGAGATTGTAGAATCTTGCAAAAGTGTTAGGTGTTGCCCAGCCCGCTGCTCTACAAATGTCTGCTAGGGCAGTGCCCCTAGCCAGTGCCCATGAGGACGCAACACTCCTGGTGGAGTGAGCTCGGACCCGCAAGGGGGGGGGGCACGGCCTGGGTGTGATAAGCCAGGGAAATGGCGTCGACAACCCAGTGAGCGAGTCTCTGCTTGGAGACAGCGTTCCCTTTCTGCTGTCCCCCAAAGAAGACGAAGAGCTGCTCAGAGCGTCTGGTGCTCTGTGTGCGGTCCAGATAAATACGTAAAGCACGTACTGGACACAGCAGTGAAAGGGCTGGGTCTGCCTCCTCCCGGGGCAGCGCTTGCAGGTTCACCACCTGATCCCTGAAGGGTGTGGTAGGAACTTTGGGCACATAGCCCGGTCGCGGTCTTAGGATCACGAAAGTGTCTGCTGGACCGAACTCCAGGCAAGCGTCGCTAACAGAGAACGCATGCAGGTCCACGACCCTCTTGATGGAAGCGAGCGCGATCAGCAGGGCGGTCTTGAGAGAGAGGGCCCTGAGTCCAACTGAGTCAAGCGGCTCGAAGGGGGGTCTCTGGAGTCCCGTAAGGATGACCGAGAGATCCCAGGAGGGGAACAGGTAAGGCCGGGAGGGAGTTATCCTCCGGGCACCTTTTAGGAACCTGACGATTAAGTCGTGCTTACCAAGAGACTTGCCGTCTACCGTGTCGTGGTGGGCCGCGATAGCGGCGACATACACCTTGAGGGTGGAGGGGGACAGCCTCCTCTCCAGCCTCTCCTGAAGAAACACGAGCACTGACCTAACTGCGCACTTCTGCGGGTCTTCGGCTCGGGAAGAACACCAGTCCGCGAACAGACGGCACTTTAGAGCATAAAGATGCCTGGTAGAGGGGGCTCTGGCTTGATTGACTGTATCTATGACGGTCGGTGGTAGGCCGGCTAGATCTTCCGCATCCCGTCCAAGAGCGTAAAGATGCCTGGTAGAGGGGGCTCTGGCTTGATTGATTGTATCTATGACGGTCGGTGGTAGGCCGGCTAGATCTTCCGCATCCCGTCCAAGGGCCAGACGTGGAGGTTCCAGAGGTCTGGGTGCGGGTGCCAGAGCGTGCCCCGTCCCTGAGAAAGAAGGTCCTTCCTCAGGGGAATTCGCCAGGGAGGGGCTGTCATGAGGAGCGTGAGGTCCGAAAACCAAGTCCGGGTGGGCCAGTAAGGGGCTACCAGAATGACTTGCTCCTTGTCCTCCCTGACCTGGCGTTGAGGAAGCGAGTCTTGTCGGCTTCACGCATCTCGACCATGTTCAGCCACAGTTGACGTTCCTGGACCACTAGCGTGGCCATCGCCTGCCCGAGCGCTTGCGCTGTGACCTTCGTCGCTCTCAGGGCGAGCGCAGTTCCTGCAGCGTGTCGGGATCAGGGCCACCCCTGTGCATGTAGCGTAGTGCCTTGGCTTGGTGGACCTGCAGGAGAGCCATGGCTTGCAGGGCGGAAGCGGCACGTCCGGTGGCGCTGTAGGCCTTCGCTGTCAGCGAGGAGGTTGCTCTACAGGTCCTGGAAGGGAGTACGGGGCGACCTCGCCAGGTGGTAGGGGTTCCAGGGCATGGATGGATCGTAACCGCCCTATCCATTGCCTCATACCCATGGCGCGCTCCGCCGTCGAGGGTGGCGAGGGCGGACGAGCCTGTGGCGGTGTGAAGAGTGGAGAGGGGTGCTCTCCACGAAGACGTCAACTCATCATGCACTTCCGGGAAAAATGGAACCGGGGTGAGGCTGTGAGCGGCGCCCAGACCCCAGGAACCAGTCGTCCAGCCGTGATGGTTGTGGGGAGGATGGAGGGTTCCAATCCAAGCCCACGCTGTTGGCTGCCCGGAAAGCATGTCGGTCATCTGTGCGTCGGCCTCAGCCTGGGCGTGCAGGCCCGAAAACTGCAGCCCAGGGGAGTCCTCATTATCAGATGCCACGCCCTCCAATGCCGCGGCGAGCTCATCTGCTTCCATCGCAAGAGGGTCGGCAGACTGGCTGTGAGGCGAGTCGCCGCCGCCTCGAGCACGGACAGGAATCAACGAGCGTGCTGGGGTGCGGGTGGTCCGAGGGGGCGTACCCGGCGGAGCTGCACCCGCTGCCATCCCCAAATCGCCTCCATCACCAGCCGCGTCGTCCTCAATCCCGTGGGAAGAAGGAGCAACACGGGGGGGCGGCTGAAGTGGCTTGCTCACGGTTGTAAGCAAGCCACGACCGCAACGTTGTCATGGTCATGTTCTCGCAGTGAGAACATGAACCATCCACAAACGCAGCCTCGGTGTGATCGCTACCCAGACACACGAGACAACGCCTGTGGCCCTTCGGAAGCGGAGAGCACTCTACCGCATCCAGAAACAACACAGGGGCGGAAAGGCATCTTTATAAAGACGCGTCCTTAAAAGGACGTTCAACGCCGCTGTGTTGTGCTCTTTTAGAGGAAATTACTCTTTTAAATAAAATCACTCTTTTATGAAAAAAACTTGTGAGAGTTCTTTAATCTGCGCTGTTGAAGCACCCAGGGGCAGGAAGTGCACAGCAGTGCAACAGGAGAAAGCCGCTGATGTGCGCCGTAGAATCCAACAGCATGCAGCAGAGGGATAGCAGGAACTCTGTGTGTATACGCAGCAGTTGCAGGCACGACCATCGGCTCCGAAGAAATTTTCTGAATGAACTCCCGTATTTGCGCCGCTTAAATACCCGTATGTCCGGGGGCGGGACATGTAAATACTGGTTGCCAAATCTCATTGGCCTTTTTTCATAGTTCAGAGGTGAATATCGGCGCTCAAGAGAGACCCCTAGTGTCGCTTATCTGACACAACGTGGAGAGAGCGACAGAAGGGGAACATAACATAGCGGTTTTGAAAAATGATGCCACACTTTAAGATGACACCTTGGTTTGATCAATAATTGAAACTGAATGTGTGCTGTGAGGCATTTCAAGATTGTATATGAATTATAAGAAGACAAATAAGGACACTCTCAAATTTACCAATGTAATTTTGTCCTGCTTTCAGCATCCATTTTAGAAGAAGATACCACAGCTGCTCTATATGAGGTGAACTGAGAGGATATGTTATTCTATAGCTTGAGGGCAAACAGATGTGTGTATGTGTGTATACACATCATCTATATCTGTTGAAACTCTTGTACTATAAGTATGTGTATGCAAGAAGCATGTTCTCTTTATTTATTTATAAAAATAAATCCTGAGCACCTGGACTAAGTAATGAAAATAAAGTAGTATGTGTCATGAAGAGCACAGACAACAAGTTGAGTCAGCAGGAAACGATCTTAAAGAGCAACATTAAATTAGTTCTATCTCTCAGAATGGTTATGGATCCTTCCTTTGCCTGAAGCACAGAAGTTTCCCAAACAAGCAGATAAAAAGATCATCTGCCGGTGAGTCCACTGCATAAATTATTTTCTTAATTAGTATTTAGTCTTTTTTGTCTAGTAAAAATATCTAAACATCCTTGAAGCAAGTTAAATTTACTTGAGAAACAATATTCTGTAATAAAATAAGACTTGTTTTTGATTACATATGTTTTAAGCATAAACTACAATTCAGTAAGATTTACTAAACAAGATTTTTAAGAAGAAAACCATTTGCCAATACAAGATACATTTGTTGGGACTTCGTTCAGGAGTGGGTTTCATTATTAGCAATAATGAATAATCATCAAAGATAATTGATAATTTATTAAATAAAATATATTATGATTATTCTCTTAGGAAAGTTGACGTCCAGAGAACATCAACATTCAAAAAGGGAAAAATGAAGCCTGTAATCCGAGCACTTACATCCCCTGCCAGCCCTTGTCACAGGAGCATGAAGAACAATGCCAGAAAACGTATATTTGTATAAAAAATTTATCCCCCATTTCTCCAAATTTGGAATGCCCAATTCCCACTACTTAGTAGGTGGCACGGTTACTCACCTCAATCCAAGTGGCAGAGGACAAGTCTCAGTTACTCCGCTTCTGAGACATCCGTGCATCTTATCACGTGGCTCATTGTGCATGACACCGCGGAGACTCCCAGTATGTGGAGACACTCTCCACGATCCATGCACAACTTACCACGCACCCCATTGAGAGCGAGAACCACCAATTGCGACCACAAGGAGGTTACCCCATGTGACTCTACACCTCCCTAGCAACCGCGCAAATTACTTAAGAGACCTGGCTGGAGTCACTCAGCACACGCTGGATTCGAACTCGTGACTACAGGGGTGTTAGGCAGCATCAATAATGAGCTACCCAGGCCCTCAGAACACTTTTCTTTAATGTATAAAAAAATATTTATTGATCCAGTAATATCAATTAATAATCAATAAAATGCAGTCGATAAAGTTCCAACATCCAAATACAAACTAAACAGTAACATGATTAGATATGGTAAGAGATAAGCCTATAATACATGAGAGGAGGGTAGAGGTATGTGTGTGTGTGTGTGTGTGTGTGTGTGTGTGTGTGTGTGTGTATGTGTAAGGACAGAAGGAGTGGACAAAATGGTGGGTGTGGCTCTCAAGGAGAGTGCATCATGCAAGGTTTCCGGCCGGAGAATGTGGCCGCGAATGTGGGTGGAGAGATAGGTTAATGGCATGTGCCCGTTTAACATGTGTCTCCGCTGTATGAAAACTTATGGACAAAGTTGGGCTCTATTGCCAAGTTATCTGTTTGCCAAATGTGTGTGAGGGTATGTTTGTGAGGGTTGGCTCACAAAGAGAGAGATAGAACAGGGTGGCAGCACCAAAGATCGTGGGAGAGATGGCCAACAGTTAGTTTTATCATCGGCTCGTAATCCGTCCACCGCAGTCATTGGTTCTTTAATGGATAATCTTGGTGTGCAGGTCTCACACGCGATGGCGGAAATACACAAACAGCCCAACGTTGTATTTTACTTAACCTTGTGAAATACCTTAGAATCTGTGTGTATCTGGTTGTCTGCAAACATAAGTCCCTAGCTGTACATCTAGCTAGATATTTGGCTAGTTAACTTGGTAATTACTATCAATACAACACATTTGTGTTGACTCTTGTTGTATTTTTAATTATTTAATCTTTATAACCTTGTGAAACACATTAAAACCTGTGAGTATATGTGTTTTTGCAAATGTAAGTTATCAGCTAATCCTCTAGCTAGCTTTTCAGATAGTAAGCTTGCTAATTATAATCAAAACAACACATTTCTGTTGACCCTAGTTGTATTTTCCTTTTTTCATTATTTAATCTTTACAATCTTGTGAAACACATTAAAACCTGGGAGTATATGTGTTTTTGTAAATGTAAGTTACCAGCTAATCCTCTAGCTTTTCAGATAGTAAGCTTGCTAATTATAATCAAAACAACACATTTCTGTTGACCCTAGTTGTATTTTCCTTTTTACTTGTTATTTAATCCTTATAACCTGGGAGTATAATGGTTGTCTTCAAACTTAAATTACCAGCTTTTCCTCTAGCTGTTTGGCTAGTTAGCTTGCTAATTACAATCAAAACAACAATCTTCCTGTATTTTACCTTCATTCTTTATTTCAGCCATGTGACCTTGTGAAACACCTTATAATCTGGGAGTAAATTGTTGTCTGCAAATTAAAGTTACTAGCTGTTCCTCTAGCTAGCTGTTCGGCTAGTTAGCTTCCCTTACAAAAATCGAGAATTCGTGGCAAATTTGCCACTGATAATTTTCACATGCAACGAGCTTTGCGTCAAACTTAAGGCAAATTGTCCATTGTATATATATATATATCAAAGTTAGTAACTTTAGCTTGGCGAGTGTTCATTTTATAACCTGGGAGTATATTTTATTTATTTTACAGAGCTGAATAACACTCTGGCATTGCTTGCCAAATGTACAGGGTGGTGAAGGTGAACCAGTAGTAGGTTTTAAATTTCCTACTAATATTATAAACTATGATTGGCCATCTCCCAACTCGGAGGCGGGATCTTGGAGAAAACCAGATACAGTATAAGCAGTGTTTGGTAAATTACTCAAAAGGTAATCCACTATAAATAACTTACTTCTACAAAATTTTTATTAGATTACTTTGTTGCAAAGAAATAAAATTACTAGTTACTTTACTTTTAAGTTACTTTCTAAAACACTTTTTTACTGAAAACTAAAAAAATACGTCATTAACTTTAAAAGAATATTGAAAGTCAGTAAATATATTCTAGTAATTACAAAAAAGTAAAATGTAATGCATTACACTACTTTTGACCTTAAAAAAATCATTAGATTACAGAAACAAATTATAATCTGTAATCAGATTACACCCAACACTGGATATAAACTCCTTGATTTAAATCGGAACAGGAAGCAGATGTCAGTTTTGATTGTCTTCTGAAAAAACAGCTAAACGCAGGAGTCTTATTTAACCTGACACAGCATCTTAAAATCACTCAAACAGGTCCACCTGACGTATTTGTACATAGGCCAACAAATACGAAATAGGGCAGATATGGACCAGCACCACAATTTATGGTAATTCCAACATGACGTGAATGCACCAAAATGTCTCAATATCTAAATGTCCATCACAAAATGATGTGATAAGCATTATGTAATTTTCATTAATAATTTGTCAATTCAAGTTGTTATCAATACATTTAAAAGAGTTTAGAGAAAGTGAAAATCACATAACAACAGCCATGAAAAGCTTTAGGAAAGACTCTAGAGAGATCTTTGGAGAGACAGTGACAAGGCAGAGACACCAATATGTCAGGTTTGAATTCATCTGGGTAACAAAGCTATCTACTCCTGCCTTCATTCATCTTGATAAAGACAGATTCTGTGTGTGGGGCTGTCTAAAAACCCCTCTCCTCTCCGTCACCCCTCTTGACCCCTCTTCCAATGCAGTGGCAGGTTGCATTTCCTCTCTGCCATAAGAAGTAATGATCTGCTATAATCGGCAGGAATATCTCTCAGGAGACAGGGCTGACTGTGGCCTGGATTCTGGATTCTGAAATAGTAGCTCTCGTACTGTGGAGAAGATCACCCCAGATTTCAGAGTGGAAGAAAGTTGTGTTCCCTTATTGCTGATTAAGTGGGATCCAGCAATTAAATTAAATGCATCATTGCTATTGAACAGTTTTAGGTAAGTTACTCAAAATTAAATTGGTTCTCCAAAACTGTAATCAGATTACTTCTGACTACTTCTTGGCAAATGTAATCACATTACTAATTACATTTAAGTTACTTTTTAAAACCCCTAGAAATACTTAAAAAAACAAAAATCAACATAAACTCCCACAAGGGGGAAAACAAACATAAACTACCTAGGGGAAAAAGGCATACAGGCTGGGTAAGAGGGTAAAAAACGAATAAGTGTTGGCAGCTACTAGGGAACAGGAGCCCTCCTCCTCCTCATCCACTTCCACGTGGAACTGGCTCACTGACCGTGGCAGGTGTGTGCGCTGGCTCGTTGACCATGGGAGGCGTGAGTGCTGGCAGCAGCAGGGGAACAACCTATGTGGCCGTGCGCACTAACAGCCTCCGAGACTGTAGATGCTGGCGGTGGCAGGGGAACAGCCTCTGTGGCCGTGGGCTCTGGCAGCAGCAGGGGAACGGCCTCCATGGACACTAGCAGCGGCATGGGAACAGCCTCCATGGCCATGGAAACTGGCAGTGGCAGGGGTGAATGGCCTCTGTGGCCGTGGATGCTGGCAGTGGCAGGAGAACGACATCCATGGCTGTGAATGCAGGCAGCGGCAGGAAAACAGCCTCCGTGGCCATGGATGCTGGCAGGGAAACGGCCTCTGTGGATGCTGGCAGCACATCGGCAAGACAATAAGGCAATATACGCCCATGTCAACCGACAAACAAGACAAGAGAATGCATAGCAACGCCAAACAAAGCGATGCCAAGCATTCTCACACTAAACGAAACCTGAGTGTACATCGCGAGGGAAATGCAACGCGATGCAACAGGCAACAAAAACAAGACAGGACACCTGTGCGAGTGTTCGGCCACACACACACCGATACCTTAGACCAAAGTGACCAAACCTCAGCACAGCTCGTGACCTGGGCATCCAATGTGAGCGCAACGCAAGACACACCCATGTTTGTGAGAGACAGACAAACTATTGAGTGCATGCTGCCAAGATGACATAAGCACAACACACCCATGTCAGTAACAGACAGACACGAAGCATGAGTGTCCGGATCCCAACACAGACCAAAACCGATCCAGACAGAAAACCTAACCCTTTACTCCAGACAGACCGTAGAGCGCACGGCAGGGAATACAACCAAAACCGTGCAAAATCAAAACAAAACAGGAGTTTGATTAATCAACTCACTGCCTCAATTTGGCTGGTAACTTTTTTGTTTTTAGGAAATGCAGCATAATACATGGTTACATTCATATTGTAAGAATGATAGGCAGTTATGATACTCGCTGATGATGTATGTGACGTGAGCAAATAAAACCGTCAATTAAACATCTGTTGTGACTGAAATCTTCCTTCACCTCAGTGGATAACAGCTGCACAAGTTTATCTAGGGTGCAGAAAATCCAAAAACATGCACTTAATCACACGTGTCCATTATTAGGAGTTCAATATGATATTGGGTCGACATGTCTTCATGTGTTTGTGGCAAACTGCAGTTTCACATAGAGATGGAGATTGGCTGATGTGCTATGGGTTTATCACAGATATAGGCTAAAAACAGTTAGGCTAAATATAATTCCATTGTCATGAGTACAAACTGGTATTTTTAATCAAAAATAATGCAGAATACGGTTTCATAATATTAATAGAAACATAAATAGCTGTTAATCGCGCATCGATGTTTAACGCATTGGCCAAATGAATTTGGATCAGTTAAATTTTACTGTTCATCATTGGCTCCGACACCTGGAATATTAGGTATTTTGATAATATTACACTAGCGGAAAATACCTGATTCAAATAAGTGGCCAGAATGTACCTGCCATACATTTTCACAGAGGGGGGCTAACTGTCCAAGACTTTGAAAACCCCTAGTTTAGGTTGTTTCCAAAAGCCCTAAACAAAGACCTAAATTATCAATTGTAACTCTTCTTAGAGCATTCAAGCTACATCCACCAATCTTGGCACAGGCCTTCAGTGGGTTCTGAATCAGGTTGCTATGACTTTTCGCACAATGCATGATACAATCCCATTTACTTGTATGGGTAGAATGTTCAAATGGGCTATGACAGTGTGGAGCGGAGGGGGGCCGGGGCCGGGCTAGAATGTTGCACGCCCGGTCCCAATCGGCCTGATGGGGCGCGCGAGGGATAAAGGCGGCCGGTGACGACGGTTCGAGAGAGAGAGAATTACGGGCATGTCCGTCATGTGTGTTTATGTTTGTGTGTTTTGGTTTAAGTTTTCATTAAATTATTATTTATATTGACAAGCCGGTTCTCGCCTCCTCCTTGCCCATCTTAACCCCTTACAGACTATTTAAACTCCAACTTGCTCTCTCTTTCTCTGTCTGTCTCTCTCTTTTTTTTCTTTTATTTTGTCATTAAACCTTCTAAACCTTTCAGACATGTTTTTCAACCAACATGTCGGTGTTTAATACATTTCAAATTAATGATTAAAATACAAAATATGCAATTAGTAATCCAAATGATTAAAATAACAAATCTAAATGTAATCCAAAAGTAATCAATTTAACAAAAAATTGTAATCTGAAAGAATTTAAAGATTACTGATCACAACTTTAATGTAATCTCTAAATAGTACCGGATTACATTTAAAAAGCAATCTAACCAGCTTTTTTCAAAATGTGCAGAAAGTGATTTTTTTTTAATTATTTTTTGGTGAACTATTTCTAAATCCTATATTTGTTTTGCCTTTCTTAGAAAAACTCAAACTAAATAAGTAAATTAATGAATGAATTAATAACACCCTGAAAGAAATATCCAGTTTATACTGTTTGAAAGACAATAAATGTAAAATGCAGATAACTGGACGATATAAGTTACCATGACTCATTCTGCCACCAGTTTGCATTTGACACAATGAAACTACTCAATTTGAAAGTGTTTTTGAGTACTTTAATCACTGCAAAAGACAAAGACTGGAAAACATGGAAAATAATATATTAACACTTTCCACACTTCATCTTTTTGTCACAGACTTTGCACAGTATAGAAAAACAAAACTGACATAATTACGCTGTGTGAGCGAAAACTGTGTAATTTAGCAAATAATAAATAAATTAAAATAAAGGATTATGTCTTGGACAAAATCACTCAAGAAAGCCTTGCAATACATTGTCAATGTGCTCTGAATTTTAGCCAAGAACTCTATAGGCATTCATAGATGCCTTCAACCGCATGTCAATCAAATCAGCCTGTATTGTTTTGCGCATTGTGAACTGTCTGTGCAATCTTGTGAGGCTGTTTGTTTTTCTTGTCTTGAAGAAGGTTTAATGTCATGTCATCTTATTTCACCAGACAACGTGCAGTCATCTTACAGTATAGCTGAATGTTTTGAGCCAATTTGATATTCCGAAGCAACTAAACAATATGAAAGTATGAAATATTCACAAACAAATTTTCACATCAAAACTATTCATATAGATAATCTTCAAATATAAAATGCAAATTTAATATATATATATATATAGAATTAGCATTTTTCTATTTGAAAATATATATAATTGTTCCCTTTACAAAAAGCTTCACTAGGATGCTGCGCTGAGAAAAGCGCTTTGGGAACAATCCTATATTGTGACCAGCTGAAATATGTGTGTAACACGTCAATGAACATTGACCGGAATTTATAGCCTCGGCTGGTGAGATCATTGGATGCACCTGTGACCGGGCTATAAATAGATGCGTCACCAATGTGTCGTCAGATAAATTTTTTTCAGTGCGTGTGTGTGTCTCACAAGCCTGTCACAAACTTTCTTTCCTCTTTCTTCCTATCGCTCGCTCTCTCCCCAGATCCAGAAGGTCCTTCTCGTAAGCCTGTAGCGCGCCTCGGCTCCTCTTCGTTTCACGAGGGGGGCACTGAACCTCTGTACGTTCCACGCATAATAATAAAGCGGCTGAGAAATTACTCAAGGTGGTTACTCGGGCTGTGGCCAGACTAAAGCTAGACTGGCCACGGGAACAAGAGACCCCCCCCCCCCCCCACAAACGCTCCAAACTGTAAGACAGATTTCTGTCTGGTAGCTAAAAAAAAAACAAAAAAGGAAGGGAACGCTATATTAGTCCCTTCCTTTCTTTGATGACCTCCATGACAAGCTTTCTCGCTCATGGAGGAACCCATATACTTCCCGTGTCCACGTACCCTCGACGTCTTTATACTCTACTATCGTGGGTGCTGAGACACAGGGGTATTCAATGAAGACGCCGGTCGAAGAGACGCTTGCGGCTATCTCTCGCCGGGTTCGGCATCGTCTTTTAAAAAGTCCTTTTTCCCCACAAAGCCTTGTAGGATGACACTTTAGTGGGGAGGGCTTATCAAGCAGCAAGTCAGGCTGGTGCTGCTCTGCACAAAATGGCTGTATTACAGGCTTACAATGCTGACCTGCTGGAGGACCTGAGTGCGGGCACTGCGCTCGACGAGCTAGCTTTTTCTGAGCTTCTTCAAGCCACAGATCTTTCTCTCCGCGCAGCACCTTTGGCTCAACCTATCGGGCATCAAGGACAAGGATAACGTTTTCCTCCTTGATGCCCCAGTTTCGCCTTCTGGTCTATTTGTAGACGCTATGAGTTCGGTTATCTCAAAGTTCCAGGAGGCGAAAAGCAACGAGGAAGCCTTCGGGCAGTTCATTCCTCGGCACACTCAGGGGTCCGTCGGCCACCCAGACCCACCTCGGTCCTGTTAGAAGGGAGGTTTGAAAGCAAAGCATGGCGAGTCGTGCTCCCCCTCGTGTTGACTGGGTCCTAAGATCAGTAGAAAAGGGCTACAGAATTAAATTCAGTCTCGTCGCCCTCAACAGCCGCCAAAGCAAGACCTCAGGACCCTAATTTCTAAAAGAAAGAAACCCTGATGGTCTTGCGCCTAATCTTTTGGGGGTAGCTCCCCTCAGGACGGGGTGCATGCACCACTTCGCCCCTCCCGGTACCCCCACGAAACCTCTCCATTCCCGCCACCTTCGGTGTTTCGGGAGGTAGAGGTTCCCATCAAAAAGTTAGGTGTTTCGCTGCTTTCTGCATTTATCCAGGATGCGGAACACTCGACACCCCCTCAACAGGAAGTGATAAAAAATTAATACCCATCTCTGAGAACCTGGCAGCGTAGAAACTTCTGCCAGATATTTTACGTGGGTCCTAAGATTAGTAGAAAAGGGCTACAGAATTAAATTCGCTCGCCGCCCTCCGTGTTTCAATGCCGTGGTCTCCACTACCATAAACCAGATCAGGCATGTCTACTGTGGAACGAACTGCAAAATCTCTTGGTTAAAGGGGCCACAGAATGTGCGCCGCAGGCTTCGTTCCCTTTCTATGTGGTTCAGACCCCGGTTTCTTACCTTGGGTCCCAATCTAGGTGCGTCTCGTTGTCACAGGCTGCTAATGACAGAGGCCTCCCTGATGGGCTGGGTAGCAGCCTTAAGTGGTCGTCCAGCTTAAAGGGAATTGGAGGGTCGTCAGCTCGGTTGTCACAGTAACTGTCTCGAGTTGATGGCTGTATTTCTGGCCCTGAAATACTTCCTCCTGAGGCTGCTGTCTTGGTGCGGGTAGGCAATACAGTGGTAGTCTCTTACATAAACCATCAGGGAGATCCACATTCATGTCAGCTGAATTTCTGGCACGTTGGATTCTCCTTGGGGCCCA
Organism: Xyrauchen texanus; assembly: GCF_025860055.1. NCBI lineage: Eukaryota > Metazoa > Chordata > Actinopteri > Cypriniformes > Catostomidae > Xyrauchen > Xyrauchen texanus. The sequence goes on from NC_068325.1 coordinate 6,387,723, forward strand.
GGGCAGCTCCTGTCACTCAGGGCAGTTTATATCCCTGGATGCCTGTATATGCGAGCAGATTTACTGTCCAGACAGAAAATACCGACGGGGGAGTGGAAACTCCACCCTGAGGTAGTGGGTGAGATTTTTCCCGGGCAGAAGAGGACCTCTTCGCCGCAATGAACAGCGCAATGTCTCCTCTACTTCTCCCCGAGCCACCCAGGCCCCTTGGGTCTGGACGTAAAGGCGCATACATGACCCGGAATGCGTCTGTATGCGTTTCTTTTTCTGCTCCCGGGAGCCTTGGCCAAGGTTCGCCAGCAAGGGCCTTGCCTCCTACTGATAGCGCCGCGCTGGCCGAACAGGGTATGGTTCTCAGAGCTAAATTCTCCCCTCTACGGCTCGCCTCTGGCGATTCCAAACAGGAAGGACCTTCTTTCTCAGGCACAGGGGACTCTATTTCATCCCCGGCCCGAATTGTGGAACCTTCTCATGCTTGGCCCCTGTTGGGTACCAACTGAGGTACACAGGACTTTCTCCTGAGGTTATCGATACCATTTTAAGTGCTAAAAATGGAACAAAAGTGCCTCCACTTGGAACAAATCTTGGAACAAATCCCAAAGTGCTTTTCTCAGCACAGCATCCTAGTGAAGCTTTTTGTAAAGGGAACGTCTCGGGTTACATAGTGTAACCCTTGTTCCCTGCTGCGCTTCTTTGTCACACTGGGATGTCCCATGACTGCTCTTCAGAAAAAAAATTATCTGACGACACGCTGGTGACGCGTCTATTTATAGCCTGGCCACAGGTGCATCCAATGATCTCACCAGCCGAGGCTATAAATTCCGGTCAATGTTCATTGAAGTATTAGACACATATTCACAGCTGGTCACAATGTAGGATTGTTCCCAAAGCGCTTTTCTCAGCGCAGCATCTCGTTCCGCTTTTTTCAGGGAACAAGGGTTACACTACGTAACCTGAGACGTTTTGTTTCTTTTTTTTTCCTTCTTTTTTCTTGATCAACACATTTACCTTTAATGCAGCATAAACCATCATAAGCACTCGTTGGATGGGCAGAACCTTTCTAATGTGTCTGTCATTACACTGATGTACACTTCACAACACACACACAGCAGTGATTCAGTGTCAGTGATCAAATGATGGAGAAAGGAGCTCTTAACACAATTTTTTTGTACATTACAAGCCTTTATGGAACCTGTGATAGAAATAATAATAATACTAATAATAAATAATTCAGCCTAAGGCATATTTTAAATAACACAGAAGCACGTCAAATCTTAACTATCACCAAAACGCAGAATGAGACATTTTTATCTGTAAGTGCATTTCATGTGGAGTTCAAATCACCACTTGCCGATGGCGCTGATACCCCGTGGCTTCTCAATTGCTGTAACAAAGTGGATAGCCAAAGTCTGCCGCCTGATCATTATTGTGGGTGTTGAGAGTTTATGAGATTTAATTCCCATTGCAATGAATATGCAACCCATGTAGGGACTAGTTCATTCACTTAGTCAAACTCCCACTTAAACATTGGGAAACGGTTAATGTTACTTGAATTGGTGCTGTTTTAGTGCATTTCTATCTTTATACTGTGGAAGATGTTAATAAAGAATGGTATTGTTTTGTTTTCTTTCCTAAAAAGTTAATAAATACATTTTGACAGGAAAAGAAGTATATATAGTCACATTTTAGCACTTTCAAAATCTACGATTAATCACGATTAACTGAAACATTATGTGATTAATCATAATTACAATTTTCAAAAGACTGACAGCAATAATTTAAACTATTTCATGAACAGTGAAGTCATTTATCAGATATTGTAGCTTCTTAAGACCCAGTGCGAAGAACACAATTTAAAGTTATGTCCAAGATTATGTCCATATGTTTTTGATTTCAAAGTAATTGGTTCCTTCCTACAGGGTGAGAGTGGGGATAACAAGTTATTAAAACTTAAAAGTTTATCATCCTAAATGACAATGATGGTAAGGCAAATAAATAATCAAGGCAAGCTTGTTGAAACTGTCTGATTTGCTTAGTCGTTACCTTTCAGTCTATCACTATTCTGTAATGTAATGCATAAATAAAGCTGAACAAATCCGCAGGTGATTTGACCTGTTCTTCAGTGAAATTATCACTTGTTTTTGCTCTATTCTTGTTTTCATCAGCAGAGAGCAGTTAGAGACATTCCTGATGTTGCCCTCAGGGCTCTGGGGTGTAGGTGTGTAGGCGGACAGGAGTGGGAGGAACATTTATGAAGAAAATAAGTGATCGAGGGAGAGAGGAAAAGAGATATAAAATAGTGAGGGCAGAGTAAAGCCAAACAAACAACCACTCGCTGCTCAATGCTGCCTCACCACGCAAATACATGCAGCACAGTAGCAAAGTTCAAATATACTTTTAAAGTCAGCGTAAAATGCCGTTCACAACAAATTTATTTAGTGAAACAGCATATTCAGTGATTTATTTATCATCAGGAATTGATTGGATGGATAAAAGTGTACTGTATAAATCTACACTAAATATTTACAAATGGACAAGGATTTCTTTTTAACTTCACTCTCCCAGAGTATAAAGTGCAGCATTAAAATATTTTTTTGCTAGTTTCACACATGCTCATACAAGTTTTGTTGAGCAAAGGTAAATGTGACTGTGCCTTTAGTGCAGGATAATGCAACTATTTATGCCAAAAAAAATTATGAATGGTATCGCATATGTATCTGTGCTGCATGATGCATTGATTACATGAGGAAGGTTTTGCGAACTATTACACAGAAAAGTTTTCTGTAAACAAATGTGTTGCAAATGTGTTTAGTGTTACATGATGTCAATTTACGTAAGAATGGTTTTACTAACAATTTACACCGAAGTTTATTTTTTAAAGAAATGTTTCACTAATGTGTTGGTGCGTTATGATGCATAAATGTAAATTTACATAGAAAATGGTTCGGAAAATAAATGTGTCACAAAGATGTCAGTTTTGAGTGATGCGTCAATTTACATTGCTATACAACAATTTGCTTAAAATTTTTATTACAAACTACTATGATGCCACAAAATTCGTCAATTTGCATAAGAGGGGTTTACTAACAATTTACACAGAAATTCTCTCTTTAAAGTAATGTTTTGCTAATGTGTTGGTAATGCAAATATGTAACCATTCACACAGAAAATGTGTAGTTGCTACATGATGCGACAATGTACGTAAGAAAGATTTTACCAACAATTTACAAAGAAAATTGTTCTGTTAACGAATGTGTCACAAATGTGTCAGTGCCGAGGGATGCATCGATTAACTTAAGAAAAGTTTTACCAACCTGATCTCATCAGAACTCATACAAATTTGTACATGTTGGCTTGATCATATGACATAGTACGAGTGAGTTTGTGGGAATTCGTACGAATTCTGGATTTGCAAATACCTGGATCTGTAATGCAGAAGTAAGCAAAGTTCCACAAGTCCGACGTTTTAGACCGTACATGCTTAATAACTCAAACCCCATTTCTAAACCTGACCAAAGAGTACAGCCTGTAAGGATGATTTGAAGTGTAAGGAGTGCATTTTGTATGACTGAAGAAAGTAATAGTTGCATATTAGGAGACGAGGGAGAGTCACCTGATTGGCTGTTGCAAAAGTCATATGAAGTTTAGCAAATTAATTGTTAATGCAGGAACAGTTGAAACCAATTTGTTTCTACATATGAATGTGTCAAAAATGTGTCAGTGCTACAAAACGTCTAGGTTACGTATGTAACCTCCGTTCCCCGATGGAGGGAACGAGATGTTGTGTCAGAGAAGCGACACTAGGGGTCTCTCTTGATCGCCGATATTCACCTCTGAACTATGAAAAAAGTCCAATGAGAGTTGGCAACCAGTATTTGCATGTCCCGCCCCCGGACATACGGGTATTTAAGCGGCGCAAATACGGGAGTTCATTCAGGATTTTTCTGAGGAGCCGGAAATGGTATGGCCACAACAGGGGCTCGGCTCAGCGACGTGGCAGGGGAGACACAACGTCTCGTTCCCTCCATCGGGGAACGGAGGTTACATACGTAACCTAGACGTTCCCCTTCTGTCGCTCTCTCCACGTTGTGTCAGAGAAGCGACACTAGGGGTCCACTTAAAAAGAGCCATGCGCTGAGCCGTGTACGTGGTCCGCTGATACAGGAGCGAGCAGGTATTCCTACGTGCAGAACGACCAACTGTATCAGGCTGCACGTACCCTTCCCCAATGCCCCATTTAAGCCATCAGGATTCCTTATCGTTACCCTGGAGGGGGGAACAAGGTGACGGCCGCCAACATGGGAACGGGCCAGCCTGGCTGGGCCTCTTTTGTCTCTATGTTTCTTGCATAGAGCAACTACGGCCGGGGCTCTTACACGCATTGAGGGAAGGGGGTCTTAGCCCTTATTAGGGTGGAGAAGACCCTGCGGAGGCCACACCTACCCGGGAGGGGAGGCAAATTTTGAGTGGCAAATACATCGCATGGCCTATACTTATGTCTTATGCGGAACAGTAGTGCGGTGGTAGATCCAGCCTCGCAGAGGGGGGAAGCATACAGCATGGCACCCGAGGCAGCTGTAACTGCCTAAGGGAAACACGGAGTCAACTCTCGTGAGGGGACAGAACCGTGGTTTTACACACAGGGGGAGTCCGAACATGAGGCCTTACCTGTGGGGCACCCATACCAGTACAGGGTAGCTAGTGGTACCCGCAGTGGTTTGGGTCGGTGAGTTCCTCTGCAGAACTGCGACCCACGAGGGCTAGGGAGGAGTCAACCAGTGTCCCAAACCTGGGATCTCCTGCGAAAGAAGGCGCACTGTTTCCCCTGGTTAGGGGGAAGGGCGCAGGGTGCAAGCGATTCATCCAGTCAGATCGTGGACGTGCCACCGAGTTCTACGGGCTCGGTACCTGAGAGAAGATGGGACGATACTGACTCAACTCGGAGATTGTAGAATCTCGCAAAAGTGTTAGGTGTTGCCCAGCCCACTGCTCTACAAATGTCTGTTAGGGCAGTGCCCCTAGCCAGTGCCCACGAGGACGCAACACTCCTGGTGGAGTGGGCTCGGACCCGCAAAGGGGGGCACGGCCTGGGTGTGATAAACCAGGGAAATGGCGTCGACAACCCAGTGGGCGAGTCTCTGCTTGGAGACAGCATTCCCTTTCTGCTGTGCCCCAAAGCAGACAAAGAGCTGCTCAGAGCTTCTGGTGCTCTGTGTGCGGTCCAGGTAAATACGTAAGGCACGTACTGAACACAGCAGTGAAAGGGCTGGGTCTGCCTCCTCCCGGGGCAGCGCTTGCAGGTTCACCACCTGATCCCTGAAGGGTGTGGTAGGAACCTTGGGCACGTAGCCCGGTCGCGGTCTTAGGATCACGAAAGTGTCCGCCGGACCGAACTACAGGCAGGCGTCGCTAACAGAGAACCCATGCAGGTCCCCGACCCTCTTGATGGAGGCGAGCGCGATCAGCAGGGCGGTCTTGAGAGAGAGGGCCCTGAGTCCAACTGAGTCAAGCGGCTCGACGGGGGGTTTCCGGAGTCCCATAAGGACGACCAAGAGATCCCAGGAGGGAAATAGGTTAGGCCGGGAGGGAGTCATCCTCCGGGCACCTTTTAGGAACCTGACGATTAAGTCGTGCTTACCAAGAGACTTGCCGTCTACCGTGTCATGGTGGGCCGCGATAGCGGCAACATACACCTTGAGGGTGGAGGGGGACAGCCTCCTCTCCAGCCTCTCCTGAAGAAACACGAGCACTGACCTAACTGCGCACTTCTGCGGGTCTTCGGCTCGGGAAGAACACCAGTCCACGAACAGACGCCACTTCAGGGCGTAAAGATGCCTGGTTGAAGGGGCTCTGCGTTGGTTAATAGTGTCTATGACGGCCGAAGGTAGGCCGGCTAGATCCTCCGCGTCCCGTCCAGGGACCAGACGTGGAGATTCCAGAGGTCTGGGTGCGGATGCCAGACCGTGCCCCGTCCCTGAGAAAGAAGGTCCTTCCTCAGGGGAATTCGCCAGGGAGGGGCTGTCATGAGGAGCGTGAGATCCGAAAACCACGTCCGGTTGGGCCAGTAGGGGGGCCACCAGAGTGACTTGCTCCTTGTCCTCCCTGACCTTGCATAGCACCTGTGCAAGAAGGCTCACTGGGGGAAAAGCGTACTTGCGCAGCCCCGCGGGCCAGCTGTGCGCCAGAGAATCTGTCCCAAGGGGAGCCTCTGTGAGGGCATACCAGAGCGGACAGTGGGAGGTTTCCTGGGAGGCAAACAGGTCTACCTGGGCCTTGCCGAACCTGTCCCAAATCAGCTAGACCGATTAGGGGTGGAGCCTCCACTCTCTGCCGGGCAAGTTTTGCCTTGACAGTGCGTCCGCTATCACATTGAGGTTGCCGGGGATGTAAGTGGCGCGCAGTGACTCCAGTCGCTGCTGACTCCAAAGGAGGAGACGACAGGCGAGCTGTGACATGTAGAGGGAGCGTACTCCGCCTTGGCGGTTTATGTAGGCCACCACCGTGGTGCTGTCTGTCCTGACTAGGACATGCTTGCCACGAATCAACGGAAGAAATTTATTCAGGGCAAAAAAAACGGCCAGCAGCTCTAGGCAGTTGATGTGCCAGCGCAGCGGGCCTCGGTTCCACCGGCCTGCGGCTGCACGCCCGTTGCACACGGCGCCCCAACCCAATTTGGAGGCATCGGTTGTAACCATAACGCGACGGGACACCTGCTGCAAGGGTACTCCTGCCCGTAGAAAGCAGAGGTCTGTCCAGGGTTTGAAGGTTTGGCGGCAGGCAGAGGTAACTTCCATGCCGTGCGTGCCATGCTCGTCTCGGGACTCGAGTCTGGAGCCAATGCAGAAGTGGTCTCATATGCATCAACCCCAGTGGCGTGGCCGCCGCGGAGGATGCCATATGCCCCAGGAGCCATTGGAAACGTTTCAAAGAGACCACGGTGCCTGGTTCGAAAGAAGCGAGGCATTCCAGCACTGGCTGAGCATGCTCGTTGGAGAGACGTGCTGTCATTGAGACTGAGTCTAACTCCAAACCGAGAAAAGAGATGCTCTGGACCGGGGTGAGCTTGCTCTTTTCCCAGTTGACCTGAAACCCTAAACGGCCGAGGTGCTCGAGCACCTGGTCTGTGTGCGCATAGTAATTCCTGCGAGGAGGCCAGAATGAGGCAATCGTCGAGGTCATTGAGTATGCGTATGCCCGCTCCTCGTAGCGGGGCAAGAGCCGCCTCTGCGACCTTCGTGAAGACGCGAGGGGACAGAGACAGGCCGAAGGGGAGGACTTTGTACTGATACGTCTGGCCGTCGAACGCGAACCACAGAAAGGGTCGATGTCGAGGGCGAATTGAGACGTGGAAGTACGCGTCCTTCAGGTCCATCGCTGCGAACCAATCTAGATGCCGGCCGCCAGATAGAATTTGTTTCTGGGTGAGCATTTTGAACGGGAGTTTGGACAAGATCCGATTGAAAACTCGCAAGTCCAAGATCGGTCGTACGCCGCCGCCTTTCTTGGGTACAACGAAGTAAGGGCTGTAGAAATCCGTCTTCGTTTCGGTTGGAGGGACAGGCTCTATCGCGTCCTTGATTAAAAGGGAGGCGATTTCTTCGCGCAGGGACTGAGCGTGTCTGTCGTGCACTGCGGAGAAGTGAACGCCCACGAAGGGGGGTGGAGACCTGGCGTAACCGAGTCGAATGGTCCGGTGCAGCCAGCGTGACGGGCTGGGCAGTGAGAGCCACGCCTCTAAGCTCCGTGCTAGGGGCACCAAGGGGACGAGTATTTTGGACGTACCCGGCGGGGCTTCACAGCGGTGCGGAACAGGTAACGCGGCGTCGGGAGGCACTGCAGCGTCCCGAGGCTCTGGTGCTGAGAATAAACTCAAAGCACTTACCTTGCTCCGCACACCCGGCAGGAGGCGGGTTCGTGACTGAGGAGGAGGTCTGCTGGCATCCTCTGGATGGGGAACAGTCGTGGGGCTGAGGGCGGGGACAGTCCAGGAAGCCGGGACTGTTGAGGCCTGAAAGCAGAGTGCCGTGAGAACGGCATTTGCGTGCCAGGTGACCCAGAGACAACAAGGAAATAGCTCTATAGTGTGTAAAGAATTTAACAAAAAATAAATTCTCCTTCCGGCCCTCCACCGGGGAACGGAGTGGTCTTACCAGCTCCAGAGCTACTGTCTCGGTCTCTGGGTCGGTCATCTCAGGGGCGCCTGGGAGCCTTCTGGGTCCACAAGGGGGGCCGTGAGACGATGGGCGTCCAACTTCTGCGGGGAGCTCGACGCTGGGGCTAAGAGCTGGGCCCACTCACTTAGTTGAGGCGGAGCACCACTTTCTTTCTTCCTTGAAAGCCGCAGGAGGGCGCCCTCGGCAAGCAGACAGGGCATGGCCCCTGGCGGCAGGTTTGCGTCAGGGCAGGATGTGTGAAAATAGCCTTCGTCTGTTTCTTCACCACTGAGGACTGCCTTTTTGGGGAAGTCGTCACGCGGCGTCGCCGAATGGACGGAACTGGGAGACGGGGGCGTTTGAGAAAGCGTGCTTTGTCTGCCTCCTGTACTGCCTGTCCATCGTTGCGTTTCTGGACCACGGAGTGTCCATCGCCTGTTTGAGTGCAGTTCCTGCAGCATGTCAAAAACAGGACTACCCAAGTGCAGATTTTGGAGTGCCCTGGCCCGGTGGACTTGCAGGAGGGGGCCATGGCGTGCAGTCTGGGACCGTTCTACCACCGAGGGTAGCGAGAGCGGAGGAGCGAGGAAGCTGGGCTTGCTCAGCTCGTCATGCACGTCCGGGATGGGGCCCGGGGGGGCGCGGCTGTGAGCGGCGCACATGCCCGCGGAACCAATTAAGCCCGGGGAAGCATAGCGGACCTTCGTGCGTCAAGCTCAGACCGGGCGGGGACCCAAAGGTGGCGGCCCAGGCGAGTTATCCGCATCCGGCGCCGCTGTTACGCTCTCCGATGCAGCAGTGATGTCATCATCCAATGCCAGGGAGCTCGAGGGACCGGATGGCTAGCCGTTAAGCCGGCCGCACTAATCCAGAGCTCGCGGGAAGCCGGCAAGCGTGCCGGGGAGGCGGGAGGTTTCGAGGGGATTTACCCGGCGAAAGCGCCCCATTATTCTCCCCAGATCGTTCTCCATCGCCCGCGGCGCCTGCCTCAATCCCATAGGAAGGAGGCGAGGCGCGGGGGGCGGCTGAAGTGGCTCTCTCTCACTACAAGAGAAAGCAGGGATCGCAACGCTGCCGCGGTTATGTTCTCGCACTGAAAACATAACCCATTGGAGAGAATGCTCATCCCGAGCTCGGACGGAAACAAGCAAGCGTGCCGGGGAGGCGGGGGGTTTCGAGGGGGTTCACCCGGCGAAAACGGAGCCCGTCATTGTCCCCAGATCGTTTTCATCGCCCGCGGTGCCTGCCTCAATCCCGTAGGAAGGAGGTGAGGCGCGGGGGGCGGCTGAAGCGGTTTTTTCTCACTACAAGAAAAAGCCTACGACCGCAATGCTGTCATGGTTATGTTCTCGCACTGAGAACATAGACCATTCATAAAAACGCTGCCTGCGTGTGATCGCAACCCAGGAATGCAAGGCAGTTTTTATGGCCGTCAGAGGTGGGGAGAATCAACGCATCCAGAAACTATACAGAGGCGGAAAACCGTCTTTAAAAAGACGCGTCCTGAGAAGGACGTTCAACGCCACTGTGTTTTTGCTCTTTTAGAGGAAATTACTCTTTTAAATAAAATCACTCTTTTATGAATGAAAGAACTCGTGAGAGATCTTTCTTATCTGCAACTGTCGATGCGCTCAGGGGCAGGAAGTGCACAGCCGTGCAAACAGGAGAAAGCCGCTGTTGTGCGCCGTAGAATCCAACAGCATGCAGCAGAGGATAGTAGGAACTTGGTGTGTAAAACGCAGCAGTCTGCAAACACGACCATCGGCTCCGAAGAAATTTTCTGAATGAACTCCCGTATTTGCGCCGCTTAAATACCCGTATGTCCGGGGGCGGGACATGCAAATAGTGGTTGCCAACCCTCATTGGCCTTTTTTCATAGTTCAGAGGTGAATATCGGCGCTCAAGAGAGACCCCTAGTGTCGCTTCTCTGACACAACGTGGAGAGAGCGACAGAAGGGGAATGTTTTATATAAATTAATGTGTTGATCCTGCATAATGTGACAATGTTTATAAGAAATTTGAGTTTCATGGTTTACAATGGAGGCAGTAAAATCAGACATCACACTTTCAGTAAAGGCAAGGACGGTGACAAACTCCTGCAGGTTTTCTGGGCAGTCAAGGTGGCACACCTTCCTCTCAGCCTCAAGTAATGGCATGCATTACCCACCTCATTCACACTGTGAGTACAGCCCTTTGGCTGTCACAGTGTGGGCTTGGCACGGTAATTCAAGAACAGGTGCCAGCCTTGTGTCACCTCTACAGAAGATTAGCAAGGATTGGCCATTGACTCTGCATGCAGTGGGCATAACGGGCACCTCCAGCAGCATTTTGAGTTCTTGCCACATGGCACGCAAACATACAGTGAACACAAATTCAGTCCCATGGATTCTCACCTCGAGGAAAGTGTCAACTGGCATGCAGAGTGGCACACCTGTGCATAACGCATAGCCAAAGTGAACTATATGCAACAGTGTCTGTGTGTGTAAGTTCATATTAAGTTCAATATTAGTTAATTGGTTCTACTTTCATAATAGGTGTCTTTAAGTACTATGTACTAACATTAAGATACATGTAGTACAAAGTACTTATTGTGTAACTACATGTTGTTCGCAAAATCTCACAAGATTCACATTTACTGCTACTCATGTTGAGGTACAGGTAGGTTTAGGATTAGGGTTAGGTATTAGGGTTTAGGGGTTAGGGTTTAGGGTAAGGGTTGGGGTAGAGTTAGGTTTAGTGTTAGGTGTAAGGTTAACAGAGTGATTACAGATTTAATTAAAAGCAGGTACTTTTAATTAAAGTAAATGCAAGTACAATGCAAATACACATATTTACATACAGTAAGTACACTGTAACAAATGCTTAAGTACATAGTAGTTAAAGACTGCTAATATAATGTGGGACCTTATCCTAAATATGTAGTTAACAAATAATCTGAAAATGTAAAATGTAAATCTCAATATACAGGTGCAAATATTAACATATATTTTATCTAAATTTAAATAAATCCTGTAAACTATACAATAACAAAAAAAGTACCTAATTTGGATAAGTACTTTGGAATTCTTTAAGGACATTGGAGTGCCATGTAAATACACTGGTAGATATGCTGTATATATGGGTAGATTCAGATTTACAACTATGTATTCAAGAAGATTTATATCTTTATAATTGGATAAAAACAATAATAAATATGTATATATATACACTCACCTAAAGGATTATTAGGAACACCTGTTCAATTTCTCATTAATGCAATTATCTAATCAACCAATCACATGGCAGTTGCTTCAATGCATTTAGGGGTGTGGTCCTGGTCAAGACAATCTCCTGAACTCCAAACTGAATGTCAGAATGGGAAAGAAAGGTGATTTAAGCAATTTTGAGCGTGGCATGGTTGTTGGTGCCAGACGGGCTGGTCTGAGTATTTCACAATCTGCTCAGTTACTGGGATTTTCACGCACAACCATTTCTAGGGTTTACAAAGAATGGTGTGAAAAGGGAAAAAAATCCAGTATGTGGCAGTCCTGTGGGCGAAAATGCCTTGTTGATGCTAGAGGTCAGAGGAGAATGGGCCGACTGATTCAAGCTGATAGAAGAGCAACTTTGCCTGAAATAACCACTCGTTACAACCGAGGTATGCAGCAAAGTATTTGTGAAGCCACAACATGCACAACCTTGAGGCGGATGGGCTACAACAGCAGAAGACCCCACCGGGTACCACTCATCTCCACTACAAATAGGAAAAAGAGGCTACAATTTGCAAGAGCTCACCAAAATTGGACAGATGAAGACTGGAAAAATGTTGCCTGGTCTGATGAGTCTCGATTTCTGTTGAGACATTCAGATGGTAGAGTCAGAATTTGGCGTAAACAGAATGAGAACATGGATCTATCATGCCTTGTTACCACTGTGCAGGCTGCTGGTGGTGGTGTAATGGTGTGGGGGATGTTTTCTTGGCACACTTTAGGCCCCTTAGTGCCAATTGGGCATCATTTAAATGCCACGGCCTACCTAAGCATTGTTTCTGACCATGTCCATCCCTTTATGGCCACCATGTACCCATCCTCTGATGGCTAATTCCAGCAGGATAATGCACCATGGCACAAAGCTCGAATCATTTCAAATTGGTTTCTTGAACATGACAATGAGTTCACTGTACTAAAATGGCCCCCACAGTCACCAGATCTCAACCCAATAGAGCATCTTTGGGATGTGGTGGAACGGGAGCTTCGTGCCCTGGATGTGCATCCCTCAAATCTTCATCAACTGCAAGATACTATCCTATCAATATGGGCCAACATTTCTAAAGAATGCTTTCAGCACCTTGTTGAATCAATGCTACATAGAATTAAGGCAGTTCTGAAGGCGAAAGGGGGTCAAACACAGTATTAGTATGGTGTTCCTAATAATCCTTTAGGTGAGTGTATATATATATATGTATATATTTAATTAACTCATACATTGTCAGTTAAAGCAATATATCCCTTGTTTGGTACTATTATGGACAAATTATACATTCATTTGTATATTAATAAGCATAGTACCTATACTCATGATTTATTTTGCAACAATTTAAATTATTATGTCAATATATATTCATATTTTAGTAGAGCCATGTCTTTGAAGCTTAATATTACCCTACAAAACGCACTTCATGGTAGCTGCCCGATGACCATTTCATAAGAAATTCATGTGCATCCATACGTGTGATTTCAGGAATATTTTGCCTGAAGGTCTCTTTATATTTACTGGTTTGGAAGAGGGCTTTTCCATAGTTTAGCAATAGTTTTGTAAAGGTCACCATATGCATCAAACTTTTCTGCCTGTCCTTTGTAGGGTGAACTTTGCTCACATAAAAGCAAACTGTTCAGAAATGTCAGCTGGATATGGATCTATCAACATATTGCTGAATATCACATATTTGAATACTATCTGATACAAGAACTGGAGACTTTCTGAATAATTGTTTATCATACAGTAAAAACGTCATGGTTACTGTTGTAAGGAAGGAACGAAACGTTGTGTCAAATGAAGTGACACAAGGGGTCTTCCTGGGACACCAAACGTACCTCTGAACCTGAGAAAAGGCCAGTGTCAAGTTGGCAGACAGAATTTGCCTGCCCACCCCGGACATACGGGTATAAAGGCTAGGGAGGAGAACATCCAGGGAGCGACGCTTAGTGGCTAACCAGGGATAGAAAGCGCACTGGATCAACTTGGTCAAGGGCGCTGTGTGCAAGCGGAACACCCATTCAGTTGTGCCGCGTTATCGAGTTCTAACGGCTCGGACCTGACAAAACACGGGACGAGACCAACTCAACCCTGAGATTGTAAAATCTTGCAAAGGTATTGGGTGTTGCCCAGCCCGCTGCTCTGAAGATGTCTGCTAAGGAGGTGCCATGGGCAAGTGCCCATGAGGATTCCACACTTCTCGTAGGGTGTGCTCGAACCAGCAAGGGTGCGGGCACGGCCAGCGTGTGATAAGCTAAGGAAATAGCATCAATGACCCGGTGAGCTAACCTCTGTTTGGAGACGCCGTTCTCTTTCCGCTCTCCACCGAAGCAGACAAAGAGCTGCTTAGAACATCTAGGGCTCTGCGTGCGGTCCAAATAGATACGCAAAGTACGTACCGGACACAGCAATGAGAAGGCTGGGTCTGCCTCCTCCCGGGGCAGCTTGCTTGAAGGCTCATGACCTGGTCCCTGAAGGGGGTCGTAGGAACCTTGGGCACGTAGCCCGGTCGCGGCCTCAGGATAACGTGAGAATGTGCCGGACCGAACTCCAGGCAGGTGTCACTGACAGAGAACGCATGCAGGTCCCCGACCCTCTTGATGGAGGCTAAAACGATCAGGAGGGCCGTCTTCAGGGAGAGGACCTTGAGCTGCACTGAATGAAGCGGCTCGAAGGAGGGTCTCTGAAGGTCCGAGAGGACAACAGAGAGATACCCGGAGGGTAGGGTTCAGTCTCCGGGCACCTTTCAGGAATCTGATAATCAAGTCGTGCTTACCTAGGAACTTGCCATCTACTGCGTCGTGGTGGGCTGCGATAGCAGCTACATACACCTTCAAGATGGAGGGGTACAGCCTCCCCTCCAGCCTCTCCTGCAGGAATGAAAGCACTGAATGAACTGCGCACCTCTGCAGGTCATCGGCTCGAGAAGAACACCAATTCGCGAATAAGCGCCACTTTAGGGCGTAAAGTTGCCTGGTGGAGGGAGCTCTGGCTTGGTTGATCGTGTCTACCACTGCAGGTGGTAGATCCACTAGACGTTGGTTTCCAGTCCAGCCTCGCACTCACGGCGGCCCGGGAAAGCATAGCGGACATCTGCGCTTCAGCCTCAGACTGGGCGAGCAGACCCGAAGCTGGCAGCCCAGATGAGTCATCAGCATCAGACGCCGCTGTGACGCTCTCCGATGCAGCGGCGATGTTGTCATCCGACTCCGGGGGCTCAAGGGAGAATGCCGGCTGGCATTTATGACCGTCAGAAGTGGAGAGAAATCAACCACATTCAGGAACTACACAGAGGCGGAAAGACATCTTTAAAAAGACGCGTCCTGAAAAGGACGTTCAACGCCTGCTGTGAATTGCTCTTTTATAAGTGGGAACTCAAACTCTTTTAGAGGAAATAAACTCTTTTTAGGAGGAGAAACACTCTTTCAGGCAATGAAAGCCCTGTCGAAGCGCCTAGGGGCATAGACTGCACAGCGTGCAAAGAGAGAGAACGCCAGCTGGAAACGCGCCGTAGATCCAACAGCAGTGCTTATTGCCAGTAGAGGTGAGTGAAACAGTGGTGAACTCAGCTTGCTGTTGCACAACCGTTTGGCTCCGAAGAAAAATTCTGACTGGCACTCGCTGCCCCGCTTCACTTTATACCCGTATGTCCGGGGCAGGGCATGCAAATTCTGTCTGCCAACTTGACATTGGCCTTTTCTCAGGTTCAGAGGTACGTTTGGCATCCCAGGAAGACCCCCTGTGTCACTTCATTCGACACAACGTCGAGTGAGTGACAGAAGGGGAACTGAATTATAACATCTAAAGCCTTACTCTAAAATGAGTCTTGAGTTGTGATTCCCAGTACATTCAATTAATGAGTAAGAAGTGTAGTTGCAATTACAGTAGTATATAGAAAGACATCCTTGTCAACAGACAAAAAAAGAAGAAGAAAAAGAGCATATAAGCTCAATATAACACCAGAGAAACAGCCCTGGCAGACATAGTCCTGCCTCAAAATCAGCCTTTATGCAAGGAAAATTGGGCAGCACACCCAGTCTTGGTCTTAACCTGGCTGGTTGGGTAACGAAAAGCAGATCAATCAGCACAATCTTTTCTATAAAATGGATATTCACTGCTGGCTGCCACCAACATGTAGCTCTGCTGCCATAGGTAAGCTTCAATTTGGGCAGTCCAGGTGCTTTTCAAATTAATTTAAGATTAATTTACTATAGGCAAAATGCATCTACTTGTACATTCAAATATATGCTGTGAACGCATCAAGTTTGATGATGCCAAACGATCTTTAGATCAGTGTTTCTCAACCGGTGGGTTGCAGATCTGTTCTGATTGGGTCGTGGACAATAGTGAAAGAACAATGCTATTGCCTTACCTTCATTCAAATGTTTTCTATGGGCGCTCAGGCTAAAAATGGGGCAGACGAGTCAAATTTAATTCTAATCTCGCATTCGGTGGTTTATACGCGTTAAATATCCTTCTCACCTGCAAAACTATATATTTTTGGTGTGGTTAAAACCTGTTTTTTGCATGAGTATGATGCAAGCCATTGTGGAAACACTCGCACCAATTATATTTTCTGCTCTAATCTACTGAATCTCTATAGCTCGTACGTGTCAACTGGGCTTCCCTCGATATCGCGCCACAGACAATTTGTTAAGTAGAATCTATTAGACCTAATTGTATTGCAACAGTGTATTTCAAAATATGTTTAGGCTACTATTTTTTCATAACATAATTTTTTGAAAGACTAGCTACATTGACCTAATATATACCATTGTTCTGTAAATATAAAGGCAGGTACATAAAGGGCTTTAAAGTCTGGACCTCCAATACTTATGGGCAAATTATTGACAAAGTCGCCCTCCTGTGTTATGTTCTGTTTTAATTATGTTTGATATTAGAAAATAAACTAATATGGCTCATATGAATAAACAGACTCATCGTCTTTAAAAAGTGGGGAGAGAAAACTTACTGTATCTTTTGTTGGTGAAATGAACAACAAAAATAATGTTACTAGATACATGCCCTTATACTTGAAGACCATGAAGAAAACTATGCAAGATAAATTAAAATGCGACACAAGCTACGTTAAATCCAGGTTATGATTTTGACTATGTTAGCTCGCCCCTTAATGTCCAATGTAAAATTTGGGTCCCAAAGCAAAACCAGCTATGAACCACTGCTTTAGATACAAACCTAGCAAATTTAGGTCAAAATATACACAATTTTTGCATCCTTGAAGGACAATGCGGGAAGGGGACATTATCCAAAGGGTCATTTCAAATGAAAGTGAGCAACAGAATCCCATTATGAAGGGCCCTTCAGAAGTTTCTTCAATTGAGAAAATGTATTAGTGCATATTTCCAACCAGTCAAATGGCATTTATTAGCATTTATATAAATATAAATATAAATATAAATGTATGTATTTATTTATTTTTTATCCCCTTTAATCTCCCAATTTGAAATGCCCAATTTCCAATATTTAATAGGTCCTCATGGTGGCGTGGTTACTCACCTCAATCCGGGTAGCGGAGGACAAGTCTCAGTTGCCTCCACTTCTGAGACCGTCAGTCCGTGCATCTAATCACGTGGCTCGTCGTGCATGACAACACGGAGACTCCGCATGTGGAGGTTCATGCTACTGCACACAATTTACTACGCAACCCATTGAGAGTGAGAACCACTAATCGTGACCATGAGGAGATTACACCATGTGACAACCCCCTAGCAACTGGGCCAATTTGGTTGCTTAGGAGACCTGGCTGGAGTCACTCAGCACACCCTAGATTCAAACTCGCGACTCCAGGGGTGGGAGTCTGCATCAATACTCGCTGAGCTACCCAGGCCCCAAAACCGTTCCTTTCAATCTTCAACACCTGTTGCAAGGCAAGAGTAGTGTCTGGTGTCTCATTCACAACCTGAAATTATGCAGGGTGTCAATTGTCCGGAAGAGCCATGAATTAATGAGAGAGGTAGAAGGCTTCTCTCACTATATATTGAAGAAAATGACTCAATACTTTTGAGATACTTTCTAGAAATTATAATAAGTGTAGAAAATTGGGTTTCAACCTTTATTGAAGGCTGTAACCCTGTGACCTACATTATTTACCCTTTAGGATGTTAAGTAAAGCAAATTATTCTAGACCCTATTATTCAAAATATTGAATAGTATTATTCTAAGTGGGTGGTTCTTGACCAGAATAAGCTTCAAAGTGGACTGGGCATTATGCTGGTAGCGAGATTAACCTGATCTAGGCATACAATTCGTATTTTTTCACTATCCAAGTTCCTATTCAATGGCTAATTTCAATCCATTTAGTCTGGTTCTAGATCTTGATTGTGGACATGACTTTCATGTTCAAATAGGGTTACTGCAGACCTGTGGGTCAACCAGGAAACAAACTATTGCAGATTGTACATGGTCTGGACAATGAGTCAAAACTATTGGGTATGAACAATGCATCAGTTTACCTTGATTGTGGGCTTCTTACTGGAAAAACCTCTGTACCATCCTGCAACAGACAACATTTAAATATGTTAATTAAGGCACATTTTAGATCATACATAAAATGTTATGCTTTATGGTACATGTTGGTCCTTTGTGGAGTTTGACAGTGTGAAGCACCATCCACTTTCATTGACTTATTCCTTAAAATCACATGTAAATAAGGATATCAGTTTTTTTTGTCTAACTTTTGTATTTAAACAAAATGATACCATTGTTTTCGATTCCAAAGTAACCTTAAAGGTGCACTCAGTAACTTTTGTCTTTGTGTCATCTTGGACTTACACTGACACATAGTGGCTTGGATGCAAAAACGATTGATTAGTTCAGTGACCATTTTTTGAGATTACATCTTGATGCCAGTAAGTGGTAACAAATAAGCATCTTTTATGTGTTATGAGCATGGTAGGCTCTAATCTGATTAAAAAATAATTAGTTACAGTAATCAAATTATTCGTATTTTCAAAAGTAATGTAACACACTACATTTAAAATGTTTGCACCCTTGACCAGCACTGCGGGAAGGTGGCGTTATTCAAAGTGTCATCCAAAAATAAAGTGGGCAACTTAATCCCATTATTTTTAATTAATTGAGCAGAAAAACAAAAACATTTAATTGAAAATTGTTTTTAGAAAGAAACGTAAATGTCATTTGTAAAGTGATTACTTTTCCACTGAAGTAATCATTAAAGTAATATGATAACAATACATATAAGTAATTTGTAGTGGATTACTTTATTTGAGTAATTTACCCAACACTGGTTATGAGTGAGTCATAGAATCATTAATCCAACTGATTCATTCAAAAGCATGTTGTTCATGACCAAAACAAGTATTAGTGTGTTTTATGGAAATCTGTGTGCCTAAAGATATAAGAGACATCAGAAGAGTATTAAAGCATCTTAAGAGTTTTCATTCATAATTCATAAGACCTCTTTGGCCATTGTATTGCAAAGAAGCAGGAAATCTTTGTTAAAACTCCTTTTGTGTTCCGCATAATAAAGAAATTGATTTTTCAATTGAGGATGTCCCCACATACACACACACACTCTCTTTGATTCTCCAAAAAGATACTTCACTCGGTTCCAAATGCAATGAGTCGCATTTCCACACACAGCAACTATGCATTTGTGAAGGTCATTTCTTTCAAATGAAGTGGAACATAAAGGCTGGTACAATGCACTAATAGTACACCAAGGTCTGGGCCAATGTGTTCACATCTCAGAAATACTTCCTCCTAGTAGATTCAACACACTGCTGTAAAACCCGACCACCCCAAATCAACAGCATAATACACTTTCTGTCCATTATAAATAAGCTAAGCACTCAAATCTGATGTCTTGCACAGTATATCACCTTATTAATATAGTAAGAAAGTCAGCTGTTGAACATTCCCACAATGTTAGCCACACAAAGAGTTTGGTAATGACATATTTAATCATGACTAAATAGTAGCATAGAGTAAAACTATGCTTCTGAAGCCAGGCTTCTCAACCTTTTAAAAGCACATTTTAAATAATTATCAATAATATAATAATGTGATGTGTATAATGTTTTCGATGTTAAAATACAAGCCTGATTTAATGAAAATTGCATGACTGTGGCGACATTTTTGTAAAAAATTATATAATGCAGCTCCTTACACATATTGTGGCATTTCCGAGGTGAAATGTCCACTGAGTGGCGCTAAAAGCGTGTAAAATGTTCACCCAAACAGATGAGGTTTTTAAGGTTAATGCTCTAGTGAGTTGTAAATTAGCTAAACCTACTTCTCTACTAGGGTTGTGACATTACCAAAATTTCAGTAGTCAGTACGATACCAGAAAAAAAATTCCGATTCTCGATACCAATTTCGATACCACAGAAAAAATAGCTAATATGCTATTGAACTCCTTTGACCTATTTAAAAAAAAGTTACATTTTAATGTAAATAATAAATTAAAACAATTGCATGTTTCCTTCAAAAACATTACTTCAAGTTTTTTCTTAAGTTAATAATAATTAAAATAAAAACATTAATGGAAACATTTATTCAGAAATCTTGCTTGTGAGATATATTTGTTTAATGAAATTATAATATTAATAATAAAAATAATAATAATTTAAAAAATGTGACTATACTGTAGTGATTTCTGTCACAATTTCCTAAATTTCATGTGTCAAGCTTTTATTTTGACATTATTATTTTTCAGTTTGCCTATGCTTTTGATGGTAGTTTCACACAGTTGTTTACATCACCAGTACAAGTACAAAATGCTGTAATGTAATTATTTAAATATATAGTCTGCAGCACTGCATGCATCACAGTGAATGAGCACTGGCTGTCTTCATCTACTACAACAAGCACAGCGCACAATGGTAATCTAGTGTTTTTAGCATATAAGCAGCTACCGTTTGCAGTGCATGGTGCATGCAGACAGTATATTTATTTAATTAAATTATATCCATTTGTGATATACAGTAAGAACCACACTAGGATATATCACAATTGTAATTTAACTAATTGTCCAATTCGTTGTAAAAGGAGTAACAAAGCACGAGTGTGAGCATATAAAAGCAGGCATCTGTCAGTAAGACAGGGCGCAGCGACTGAATTGGGTCTGTGATTGGTACTACCGGTACTGCAGAAACACTGGTATCTTAAAGTCTTTTTTTTATTTTAGTATCGACTTGGTACCGAAGTACCAGTACTTTTGACATCCCTGCTCTCTGCCCAAAATCTTAAACCCAAAACTAAACTAAACCTAAACTGATTGCGTCATAAAAAGCAAATAAGAGATGAAAAACGCAATTGCTGAATCAACCTCTTGATTTTGTCATACTTCTATGACACTTTTAGCTTACGTGTCGACTAACGTGCTCTTCAGGTCACGTGCTCTTCGGGACTCGTTCGCCAGTCCTTTGCATTGCAAGTGCAACGCTCTATCAGCTACCGTGCGATTTAATCACACTTGAACAAGCTTGTAAATGTAGTTGATTATCTAAACAAATGTTACAATGTATTACAAGTACAAGTAATGCATTATAGTAAAAGTCTTTTTATGTAAAAATATAATTTTGTGAGAAATAGGGCGAAAAGTAAGCTTTTAAGAAATGCTAATCTGCCTCTTTACACATGATTTGTGTCATAGTGAATAAAAGTAATTGTTTTAGAGCCTCCAGTGTTTCTTTCAGCAGGAAACTGCCTCGATACGTACAATGAGCTACATAAAAATTATTTTAGACAAATGTAGGTATCTACAGGCATCTATGAGACCAAGGTTTTGCTTCAAGATTTTCAATGAAAAACAATTTGATTGTTTCTTATAAAACCAAATCGTTGAAGAACACTGGTTACCCACCCTGACTAGCTAACAAG